>NC_056735.1:1656524551-1656792051 GCF_019279795.1 Protopterus annectens | reverse complement strand
CGTGAGTGTCATCCTTTTCCTTTGTCTACTATCAGTTTTGCTGCATCCTTATTTCTTATACTGTTTTCATAGGAGTAATATGGGGTTCCTTGTGTGCATCTTTGATAGATAACTTTTCTTATACTGTTATTAATTTCAGTATACAAATAACTTCTTTCCATAAAATTTTGCTGAATTTCTTGAATGCCTCTTTGAAAATCTTGTATATGTATATATTGTTTCTTGTATATGATCTTGATGTTCTTAATAGCTGTCCCTTTAGGAAATTCCTATAATGTAATCCGGATGCATGCTCATTCTATGAAGTAATGTATTTTTATGACAATTGTTCCTATACATTCTAGTAAATATAAATCCATCAGCATCTATACCAACACTCACATCCAAAAAAATTATTTCATCCATGAAGTATTCAGATGCCAATCTTAAATAGGAAGTAGTTGTATTCAGATATGCAATACATTCATTTAACTCTGATAGTGAGCCCTCCCAAAGAAAAAAATATGTCATCCACAAATCTCATATAGTTCTTCAAGTACTTTGAGAACCAATGTTGGCCCATTGCATATTCATATTCCCAATTTACCATCACAATATTTGCATAGCTGTTTGCACATCTTGTGCCCATCGCTACGCATAATGTTTGCAGATATGTATTCTTATTGAACATGAATATGTTATTTTCTAAGATGGTTTCACTTAAAGTACATATCAACATAACTGAATTGCTATCAAATTTGCTTAGAAAGGACCTTATAGCTTCTATCCCTTTATCATTAGGTATTATAGTGAACAGTGTGCAAACATCAAGCGTAACCAAATAGTGTATTTTTAAGCTTGGCGAGTTGGCAGTGCTTGCATATAGCATTCTTAAAAACTGCTCAGTATCTTTAAGAGCAGTAACAGTTCTATCCACAACTGTTCGTAATTGTCTATCCAGAAATACTGACATTGCTTCTGTTGCCCAACCAGCACCTGCTACTATGAGCCCCATGGGTGGATTTATCATTGTTTTATGTATCTTTGGTTGCCCATGAAAAACTAGCATCACTGAATTCTCTACATGCATATATTCATACAATTCTTTAGTCAGGAAATGTCATTAATAGTTCATATAGCACAGTTCTTATTTTTATTTGTGATTGCATTAACTTCTCTTTCGGTTATTCTTTTATACGTTGATGTATTGCTCAATAATTCTTCCACACTATTTATATATGAATCAGACTCTAACATCACTATAGCCCCTCCCTTATCAGCTGGCCTGATAGTGATTTTCGGATTCTCTTGTAGCTTTTTTTTTTTAGCCAAGTACTCCATTTTATTCAAATTATAAAATGTATTCTGGCGTCTCTGATTTAATGCATCATATATCTCAGCTTCACATTCCATCATCGGATTTAGGTGCGGAATGAAAGTACTTTGTCTTTTAAGTTGCTTATTGTTAGTTTCACCGGGAAACTGTTTTAATCATTGCATTATGGATGAATAACTTAAGGTCTAATATTACAACTGTGAGGTTAGAAGATTTTGCTGAAATAAAGCTCAGACCTTTCTTTAACAAAGATAGTTGACATTCACTTAGTTGATGCCATGAGAGATTCACTATAATTTCATTCTGTCCATCATTTATTATAACAAAGTTTGTTTCAGTACCATCATTTAATAACTGTGGTTATATTAAGTGCAGTCTAAAGAAAAGTTTCTTTTCTTCCTACCCTTGCTTAAAATTCTCGTTCCTCTCTGCATCCAGATGGAAGCAAATGACACAAAGTAGATTGTCAGACTACAAGCACATAGGCTGCCTGGCTTATGTGCAGTGGTTCTTCAAGAAAAGAAAGTTACGTAAATTATTAAAACATTGGCTGCTGTGATTGGATATGATATATTTTTAAACTTTGATTTCTTAGTGAACTAGTAGATCTGATGAATAGTTTCCCCGAAAGCACTCATATGTGTTTTAATAAAGTCTATTTTAACCATGATAGTTGGGAGTACATTTTATATTTTATGCGTTTAGTTTGCTAGTATTCCAACTTTTAGCTGCCATCTTGTATTATATATTATATATGTGTGCGCTTGTAATGTTTTGTATATGTATACGAGTCTGTGCGTTTATATATGTGTATATATATATATATATATATATATATATGTGTGTGTGTGTGTGTGTGTGTGTGTGTGTATATATATATATATATATATATATATATATATATATATATATATATATATATATATATATATATATATATATACACACACACACATATACATGGGAGAGCTGAATAAGGTCAAAACTTCATTTGGTCGACATCTGTTTAGTCGACACAATTTGTTCGACTAAGTAGAATGTCAACAGGTATGCGAGATTAATCCTCTGGTAGGAAAATATACCCCTTTCCCTAGAGATTGTGCAATTTTGGAGTTAGAACATATAGAACAAACAGCAGGCCCACTGTAAAAAATTATGCTTTCTTAGCTTTTTTTTTTTTTTTTTTTTAAGTTTTGCATGCACCAAGATTATGCATGGTAGTATGTTTTATATATGTGTGTGTGTGTGTGTGTGTGTGTGTGTGTGTGTGTGTGTGTGTGTGTGTGTCTGTGTGATTGTGTCTGTCTATGTCTGTGTATGGTACATATTGCTACGGGATGTGTGAGTGTCATGGCATGCCCTGGTATCTTATCCAAGTTTATCTTTTATGCTTTGTATTGAGTGCTGGGACAGGGTCTGAATTCCCGTGGTCATGAAATTGGTCGAATCAGTAATTTGAGAATGAACGAAAGATTATATGATTGAATAAACTAAACATCTATATCATCATTAGGTATGTTACTGCTATAAATTGTTAACACTGCACATTTCATTTGCATTACTCATTAGAAGTTCTCATTGTATAGCAAAGGACTGGAAGTGCAATCTTCAAAACAGTAAGAATTTGAGTGTAATCAGAAGGAAACTGAGTCTGAAAGTGCTATATGTCAGAATATTAACCATTTCTAGTGGTACAGTGATTTTGAAATTAGTATACATTAGTAGTGTGGGTAAAGGGGTGCATTCCGACAAAAATGTTTTTTAAGTGTAACTTTAAGTTTCATACTTTGATAGTATGTTCAGAGGATCACACTAATTTAGAGCTCTGCATTCTACAGAAGTGTATTGAAATTCCCGTAAGACACCATTCATTAATGTTCTGTCTTGCAGTCTGTATCATAATATATCTATGCCTCCGTATACATGAAATATTTAGTTGCATTATTATATCAGAATATGTACAAAGTATGTTAAACTACAGAGACAAGTTTAAAAACAAAAGCTAACTTTGCATGCAAGCATTGTAAAATTAGCACCTCTGTTTATTTTTTTATTGAACTTCATTTATAAGTGAAGATGATTTTGCTATGAGTAAAATATTGTTATATTGTATGAGTGCAGTTCTGTTTCGTCTTTTGTAGCAGTATGGACTACACCTGCCTTGGTATAGAGTCCTGAAAATAGAAAATTATAACTAAAAAATACCTAGACTATTGTGCTTAACATGCTAACCACCTGCTTTTTTTGTCCGTTTTATTAGTATAGGCTTACAGTCAGTCTTAAGTTAAACACATTAGATGCATAAACTCAGCAGAACCCATTGTTCACACTGCATTTCTACTTTTACATTTTGTGCAGTCTAATGCTGGCTATTGATTCTATAATTAATAACCTCTGTGCCAAACAAAACTTCAAGGACTTAAAGATCATTCTAAACATGAAAAACAACCTTTTGTTTTGTATAAGACAAGTGTTTGCATGCATCATTATGTATGTGGACACTTTTTTATACTAAAACCAAAGCTTGTTTTGCACCTGTTTACTAAAAATTTGCTTTCAAATGCAGAAGACAGAATGTACCAAGCCATATTTATGGGATAAATATTCATGGATGGGCGGGCAGAGCTTACGTCACTTTGGGTTCCAGTTGTAATTATAATGGATTAGCATAAATAAGTCATTGTAAATCATTAAAATAGTTGTCAAACTGTTAAATTAAAATGGCAAAAGTCATTTTATTATTATTTTTTTTGGCAACTGTTAATTTAACAGTTTGGCAATTACATAACTAATTTACAATTATCTACCTGTGCTAATACAGCATAATTAGTGCTGGAACCCAAAGTGACATAAGTGACATAAGAGCTGCCTGCCCAGCCATGAATTTTCATGCCATAAACATGGATCAGTATGTATGTATATATATATATATATATATATATATATATATATATATATATGTATGCATACATATATATATATATATATATATATATATATATATATATATATATATATATATATATATATATTGTCTTCCACTTTCAGAAATAATCTTTGAAATTTTATATTATTTTGAAAATTGCTAATCACACTCTTCTTTTCTTACTAAAAGAATGCATGCAAAACTTTCTTTTTTTAAAGAAAAGTTGTTTCACACCTTCAAACATGATCTTTAATACGCAGTCATCAATATTATGCTCAAAACCTTTAGTGAAGTGCCATGTGAGAGCAAGCTTGGAGACTGGGGAGTGAAGCATAATCCATGTAAGTTTTTCTAACTGATAATGACCACCGGTCACTCCACCCAACATTGTGTGCTATATTAAACCAGACCATTATCAAATCTACTGCAGCTTTACGTCTGCATACTGAGCTGCAGAGATTGAATTCGACCGCAGCTTCCCTGTCTTCAAATGTCATTGTCAAGGCACCATGCCTAATGGGTCTTTAATACAGTTGGTTACTCTCTCAAAAATCTTTTAGCATATTTGCCAAAGAATGTTTCCGTGCTGTCTGTCTGTGCAGTACTTAGACAAAACTAGTAATGTTAAAATTTAGCATTAGCTGCAATATTGCCAAGATCTCTGTTCCTCCACAAAAGATTGTCTTGTGACTCCACATAATGTTTTGTGGGAAAAAATTTGTGATCTGAAAGGAATGAGCAAACATGTTATGTTTATATGCATAACTGCAAGTTTAATCCTTGCTCATTATAACCTATATGTCTTTTTTTTGGGTTATGTCTCAATAAATAGTATAGTTACTTAGTTTGTAAAAAATAGCATTTGTAATAAATCATAAATTCCTTATGCGTGTTTTCTACACTTCATTCCAGTGCATGTGTGCAGACACACAAACACACACACACACACGCACACATGCATGCACATGCACACACACACAAAAGCATGAACATATATGCACACACAATGACACACACACACAAATGCATGCACACCCACAGACACACTCAAAACAGAAAAACACACACACACAAACATATACATGTACACAATTTTCAACCCACTTATCCTGAGCCAGAACATAGCTCTTTATTTTAATTTTCAACTTTCAACAGTTAAGTCACGGTCCTGCTTATCTTGTATAGAGAATATGGTCATACATAAACAATGACAGTATTTTTGCAAAGAAAACTGTAACACTAAGAGGTAAATTTAGTAATAGGACAATATGTTTAGGAAACTGACAATCTTTCTCATGCTGAAATCCCAGTCCTCCATGATGAAGCTGTAATTATTGGGATGTGTACCTTATTTTGCTATAGACAAAATCTTCTGAGTATGTCTACATAGACAGTGTTGCAGACATATCTAGATGGGTAAAGGCATGCATGTGTGGGTGCTCAAAGCAAAAGTTAAATATAATAAATATATAAATATTTAAGAATAATAATAATAATAATAATAATAATAATAATAATAATAATAATAATAATAATAATAATGATACATATTTATGTAAATATGATAAATAGGTGCTAGGAAAAAGTTTCAGGCCATATTTTCTGCAAATGGTACAAAACAAGCGCACACACACACACACACACACACACACACACACACACACACACACACATGCACGCATACACACACACACACACACACACACACACACACACACACACACACACACACACACACACACACACACACACAAAAAATAGGGCCAATTTGTAAGATTATCAATTCAGATAAAGCATGGTTCTGTTATTACAAGCAAAAAACATGCTGGTACAGTATAGGCATGCATACTGTGAATAGAAGGCACGCAAACCGGGAACCAAATCAAAGAACCAAGCACTGCAAAGTAGAAATATTTGCCTCTGCACCATAGTGCCAGCCTGTTGTGTATCATTGGCTAGCACTCCAGACTCATGTTTATTGTGCTTTATGACTAGCATTTGTGCATCTGATGACCTCTGTAAAGTTCTTCTCTTTGCACTTGCTCTTTGTTAACCACAGTCTGATATCTCCATACAAAATACTTGGTGATTCTCTTATCATAAGGCCTTCCAATATTTCAAAAACAGTAGTTTGACATGAACTCACTTACCTATTAAAATGAATGCTTAGTTATCTAACTAAATCAATAACACAGTTAATTGTTGCCTAAATCTTTTTCCAATAAAACCAAAAAGAAAAAAGAAAAAACGTGGAAAAAACAGCACAGTGGCAGGAAAGAGAACCAGCTTTATTTGTGACTAAGCGCTTTCACCTTCAAATCCTAGGCATCATCAGTCACTAAACATACATATCACTTCCTTTTTATAGTAAAATACAGGTCTATATTAGAACACCGAAGTTTCAAAACGTCGAGTGTTCTAATATCGAACCCTATTAATCGAGAATTTAAAACATCGAACATACAGAACAGCAAATTTTTTCCTAGGGAAAAAATTTGCTGTTCCAAAACACATACACACAACACAAGCACACCAAACAAACAGCAATCCACACACATACACCTAAACTCTTACACCTAACCCTACACTAAACTATACATACACCACTAACTATCCACTTACCTTAACCCAAACACCAACCCTAAGGTCCGTCACTATTGCACAGTCACCTCACCCACGCCCTAACCCTAACTCACCTACCCCACCCTAACCCTCACGTCCACACAATCGCACACTTACCTGAACCTGACCCATAACTTTCCAGCACAGTGCTGAAAATACCGAAGCAACAGAAACAGACAACCAAATTCTTTCCCTAGGACAAAAATCAGTTTTCTGTTTCTTTGATATTTTCAGCGTTCACTGAAAACGGGTCGATATTAGAACACTCGAAGTTTTGAAACTTCCATGTTCTAATCTAGACCCTAAAATGCACATAACATCATCATAGTCACTCAACATATACATCACTTCCTATTTACATTAAAATACACATGGCATCAGACATATAAAAACTCAGTCATTGCAATTCTGGTTTAAAATCTTGTGCAGTATAATTGTATTAAATATAAAACCTGTATTAAACATGTTACAAATGCTAAAATAATTTGTAACTACCCTTTTAACATAATTAAAGAACACACACTAGCTGAATTAAATATTAAAAGACTTCCATTTGAGAAGGGGTACAATAGAAATATTGTCATTAATACCTGGGGAATTCTTAACATTTAGTGTCAATTGCCATTTTCTCTTAATTCTAAAATCATTTTAATATTGCCACCTCTTCCCCTTTTCTTCACTGTGTCAATAATGATGAAGATGAGCAGGAAGAGCTGGTTTTGGGAGCTCTCAATAACCAGCTGACATCTTTTGAAAAACTATGTCACAAATTTCGCGGCCTCCAGCTGGATAACAAGTTTCTACTGGAATCTATAAGACTGAAGCAAGTGCCTAAAGGGCTCCGAATTAACAAGTTACCAAACAGGATTTCTGAGCCCTCCACCATCATCTCCTTTGCCACCTCCCCCACCGAACTGCTAATAAAAACCCAGTTTGCCTTCTCCAAAATAGAATCTTAGATGAAAGCCGATTGCCCTAATATTGCCTCCAAAACAAAACTAATGATCTTTACCCCTACGAGAAATTCTACTTTAGATAAAAATCTGTTCTGCATTTCAAACCACAATAAAACTCCACTAGAAATAGTCCCCTCAACCAAACTGCTAGGAATCATTATTGATGAAAACATAAAGTTTGACTCCCACATATACTCCGCCATCAAAAAAAACCCATCAGAAGATAGGTCTCCTATACAGACACAATTGCTACCTCAGCCCCTCCACCCGGCAAACACTTGCAACTACCTTCCTCCTCCCATCCCTCATGTATGGCATTCCACAATTTACCAATCTCCAACTAGGCCTGCTGTCCAAACTAGAAGCCTGCTATCATAAAATTAGCAAATTTGCTACTAACTCCAAAAGCTCATCCCATCACTGCCACTCACTACTCAACCTCAAATGGCTAGAACTCCCCAACCACCTTAGATATTTGCAACTCACCACTACTCGCAAGCTCATCTTCAAACCTTCTGACTGCCCATCCCTTGCCACAGCAGTAACACCCTACACTCCCCCGCCCGCTCCCTAAGATCAGAGGACCAAAATCTGCTTCAAGTACACAAGCCCTCTCATCCCCCAGGCCAACTACTACTATCCTTCACAATAGCCAAACTCTGGAACTCTCTCCCCTCCCACCTATGCAACATACCTAACCGTAATAACTTCAAAAGCCAGCTCTTCATATATCTATCCTCCAACTGGGAATGTCCCTCTCATGCTCCTACCTAAAGTACTTCTCAACCCACTGTCTTCCTACCCCCCCCTTTTTTTTGTTCTGTTAAACATGTAACTAATTCCGTTTTATCTCTGTCAACCTGGCTTATTAAATACTGTTCATTAAGTAACATAATGTAACCATACACATATGTAAATATTATCATGTAATGTAAAATATGTTCTTGTGGAGCTTTATGTAACATATGTTCTTCTGGAGCTTTTCTCCTCAGACATCCACTGAAAACGGGCCATGCAAATAAATAAATAACTGTCTAATAACCAGGTAAAAGGATGATACAGTATATACCTTTCTCAGCCATATCATTATCCCCCAGCAAATCCCACATATACTTTGCAGTAAGAAAGGGACAAGGCAACATGTAAGAATTAATTAGTAAATTTGCACACATTATTTAAGAGATGCAAAAGAATATAGATGCTGCTGATTGCAATGTTTTTAAGCATTACCATGCTAGACCTCTGTGTTGTTGTTTTAGGTATTTTCTGAAACTCTAGAGTGTTCATTGATGGAAACAAGCCACATCACTACTGCTATGTAGATCAATGATCAGACTGCATACTATCCTATCAGTACTGCTCTTTCGGCGCACGTTGGGTGACCTTTTCTATCTTGTGCTCTCTCTCTTTCTTCATTAGCATCATGATCATTCTAGCAACTGGTCTAGAGGTCATACATAAAACCCACAACCAATCAACATTCTGGCTTTCTGAAGTATGCAGAATATTCGAATCTTATGTATCCGCAAAAAAAAAAAAATGGTTTACTGCCCGATAAAGGTATACATTTTGTAAGGGCTCCACAGTGCCTGACAGATACAGCAAACTTTATATATACTAACAGTTTAGCACTTAAAGACCATCTCTCACAGAACTTAATTTTAGTTCTGCACACATATTAGCTGCTGTGTGAAACCCAGCTACCTGACATGATAGTAGCCTGAAGAAGCACACCAGTCTTTCAAGAAGGCATGGAATAAATAGGTGATGGCTTAAGACAAGAGGTACAAAAAGGACAGCTGAAAGATACTAACTACAGGAATAAGCTGACCAGATAGCTTGTCTTTTTTTTCTGATGTGATAGATGTGTAGCTTAATGTAATATGCTAAGCATCACTCATAAAAGCTTAACTTGGCATCCTTCAGAATTTTCTTTTTCATTTTACCAACCATTATAAGTATCTTGAAGGGATAAGAAAAAGTAGATTTTTTCTGTATATTTCTCACCATTATATATGTACATGCAAACTGTTGCAAAATATGTCTTGAAGTTTAAATCATAACTTAGACCATGAACAGACCCAAGAATAAAAGAAAGCAAATGGTAACCTTCATGCTTAGTAGCGAACACACCCGTTGACAGGATAGCCTTGTGGTACATGTCCCAGGGTAGATATTTATAACAGTTAAGTTTATTGCTACATACAGGCATCATAGCACTCCCATGGCATTTACTTGACATGTTTGTGATGATGCTCTCTGAAATGCGCATCACATATATATCATATATCATCATATAGCAAGCAAGGAACTGGAAATGCTACACCCTCTCTTAAGCCATGCACTTACTATCCTTGGGCTACAATGAATATGTGAGTTCAGTTTACTCTGCTGAGCATCATCTGCATGTTTGCTACCCTGTGGACTACCTGCATGGTAGTTCATCATGGATCACTGGGTAAAATAACCCCCCCCCCCCCAGAAATAGTATGCAGGTAAGGACTACATTCAGTATCACTGATGCAGAGGATGCAATATGCCCAGCATCTCACCTGTAGGTTGCTGGAATATCCCTGCAACTGGTATAAGGAATTTAACACCAACAATTGTAGATAGTAGGATTTGCAAATCCTGCACAACTGTCACAAGTTTTCGGTTTCTAAAATGCTATTGTCCTAGTGTGCTCCAGGAAATTTAATAAAGTGAGATTATTTGGTTTTCTTTAACAGAAATGTACCAAAAAGAAGTCTTCTTGATAGAAAACTATTTTCAAAATTAAACATACCGCAGTGTTTTCCCTGATACAGTCATGCAGTTGATTACAAACTCTGACCTCCATCAACTTAAGTAGTTAGGTAATAAAATAGTAGGAGGAATGAAAAAAAGATTACATAGCATACAGAGAAACAAACCCGAGCAACTTCAAGTGTAGCTGGGTAAAATTAATGTGCAGTACCTAAGTCAGGGTACGAAGATGGGGGAGCTTCAGATAGTGATACAGAAGAGGAAGCTGGTCATTTCTAATATTACAGAACCATCAGCAAGAGAGAAGGGGGAGCATGGAAGTACCCACGTGCATGTTGCCCAGGAATGGCAGAAGAGAAGGGGATGCAGGTGTAATAGCATTCTACAAAAAGAAGGATGTCATGAAGAACACAGACATATAAAGGAGACCAAGGAAGGAGCAAGGTCAGAACCTAGGGTAAGTGACCTGGTGGCTAAAGTAAATAAAAGTGGCTGTTGGTAGACTGATACAGTGAGCTGGCTGTCAGACATATCAGGGTAGGTTTATAGTAGACTGGAGGGCAGAATAAACAAGTGGAGAAAAAAGAAGATTGTTATAGTCATGGGAGAGGTGAGTATTTCAGTGGCAGGTTGGAAGATTCCAAGCTTTAAAGTCGAGTGAAATGGAAGCTGTCCGAAGTATTAGTCAATAGTAGGTCCATCTATATAGGACAGGACACTTGCTGAAAGGATAAAATACAGGATATGGTCCTAACAATGGTGAAGGATATTAGGAATGCCCTGTTGAGAGCACCATTACCCAGTAGTGACCATGCTACTGTGTGGTTTAGAGTAGAAGGGAAGTATTACTATGCAAAGACAAAGATGATGGGATTTTCATGGAGTGGATTATGATACAGATAAGAGAAGGACAATTAATTGGCTAAAGAGAAATGTGGGCATAATCTTTATGAATGGATCAGGGATAGATTTCAGAAGTAACGAGGTAACAATTTCACTTAACGCTACTTGGTCAGACAACAGCTTTAATACTGTGTGCAGCAAAGCTACAGTATAGCAAGAGCATGACAAGGGGAGAAGCTACACCAGTCAAAAGCTGGTAAAGTGCACAGTTAATTTCAGCTGTGTAATAGGCACAGAGGATAGAGTGCACAGTTAATTTCAGCTGTGTAATAGGTACATAGGGTAGAATCCACAGTTACTTTTAGCTGTGTAATAGGTCAGAAAGGACAGTGCACAGTTAGTTTTAGCTGTGCAATAGATACAGAGGGTAGAGCGCACAGTTAATTTTTGCTGTGTAATAGGTACAGAGGGTAGAGTGCACAGTTAGTTTTAGCTGTGTAATAAGTACAGATGGTAGAGTGCCCAGTTAGTTTTAGCTGTGTAATAGGTACAGAGGGTAGAGTGCACAGTTAGTTTTAGCTGTGTAATAGGTACAGAGGGTAGAGTACACAGTTAGTTTTTGCTGTGTGATAGGTACAGAGGGTAGAGTGCACAGTTAGTTTTAGCTGTGTAATAAGTACAGAGGGTAGAGTGCACAGTTATTTTTTGCTGTGTAATAGGTACAGAGGGTAGGGTGCACAGTTAATTTTAGCTGTATGATAGGTACAGAGGGTAGAGTGCACAGTTAGGTTTAGCTGTGTAATAGGTACAGATGTTAGAATCCACAGTTAGTTTTAGCTGTGTAATAGGTACAGATGTTAGAATCCACAGTTAGTTTTAGCTGTGTAATAAGTACAGATGGTAGAGTGCCCAGTTAGTTTTAGCTGTGTAATAGGTACAGAGGGTAGAGTGGCCAGTTAGTTTTAGCTGTGTAATTGGTACAGAGGGTAGAGTGCCCAGTTAGCTGTGTAATAGGTACAGAAGGGAGAGTGCATAGTTAGTTTTAGCTGTGTAATAGGTACAGAGGGTAGAGTGCACAGTTAGTTTTAGCTATGTAATAGGTACTGATGGTAGAGTGCCCAGTTAGTTTTAGCTGTGTAATAAGTACAGATGGTAGAGTTCCCAGTTAGTTTTAGCTGTGTAATAGGTACAGAGGGTAGAGTGCACAGTTAGTTTTAGCTGTGTAATAGGTACAGAGGGTAGAGTACACAGTTAGTTTTTGCTGTGTGATAGGTACAGTGGGTAGAGTGCACAGTTAGTTTTAGCTGTGTAATAGGTACAGATAGTAGAATGCCCAGTTAGTTTTAGCTGTGTAATAAGTACAGATGGTAGAGTTCCCAGTTAGTTTTAGCTGTGTAATAGGTACAGAGGGTAGAGTGCACAGTTAGTTTTAGCTGTGTAATAGGTACAGAGGGTAGAGTACACAGTTAGTTTTTGCTGTGTGATAGGTACAGTGGGTAGAGTGCACAGTTAGTTTTAGCTGTGTAATAGGTACAGATAGTAGAATGCCCAGTTAGTTTTAGCTGTGTAATAAGTACAGAGGGTAGAGTGCACAGTTAATTTTTGCTGTGTAATAGGTACAGAGGGTAGAGTGCACAGTTAGTTTTAGCTGTGTAATAGGTACAGATGGTAGAATCCACAGTTAGTTTTAGCTGTGTAATAAGTACAGATGGTAGAGTGCCCAGTTAGGTTTAGCTGTGTAATAGGTACAGAGGGTAGAGTGGCCAGTTAGTTTTAGCTGTGTAATTGGTACAGAGGGTAGGGTGCCCAGTTAGCTGTGTAATAGGTACAGAGGGTAGAGTGCACAGTTAGTTTTTACTGTGTAATAGGTACAGAGGGTAGAATGCACAGTTAGTTTTTGCTGTGTAATAGGTACAGAGGGTAGAGTGTACAGTTAGTTTTAGCTGTGTAATAAGTACAGAGGGTAGAGTGCACAGTTAGTTTTTGCTGTGTAATAGGTACAGAGGGTAGAGTGCACAGTTAGTTTTTGCTGTGTAATAGGTACAGAAGGTAGAATGCACAAATAGTTTTTGCTGTGTAATAGGTAAAGATGGTAGAATGCACAGTTAGTTTTAGCCGTGTAATAGGTACAGAGGGTAGAGTGCCCAGTTAGCTGTGTAATAGGTACAGAAGGGAGAGTGCACAGTTAGTTTTAGCTGTGTTATAGGTACAGAAGGTAGAATGCACAGTTAGTTTTAGCTGTGTAATAGGTACAGAGGGTAGAATGCACAGTTAGTTTTTTGCTGTGTAATAGGTAAAGATGGTAGAGTGTACAGTTAGTTTTAGCTGTGTAATAGGTACAGAAGGGAGAGTGCACAGTTAGTTTTTGCTGTGTAATAGGTAAAGATGGTAGAGTGTACAGTTAGTTTTAGCCGCATGATAGGTACAGAGGGTAGAGTGCACAGTTAGTTTTTGCTGTGTAATAGGTAAAGATGGTAGAGTGTACAGTTAGTTTTAGCTGCATAATAGATACACATAGGTACAGATGGTCCCTTGAAGGAATAGCAACATTCATTTAAGCAGCTGCACTCATGCTTTCAACTGCTTAAGTGAATGGGAGACAGTAGCTGTATCAGCTCTTAGCTACAGTTTAACAGACCTTTTAGCTGCTGCCGTTTAGCAAACATATTAGTTAGCTTATGCAGCAGATGCATAATAGCTCCCTGCTTGAGCTAAAGGTCCTTTCTTCCTTTCTTTTTCATTTATTT
The DNA here is from genome assembly GCF_019279795.1 of Protopterus annectens. Taxonomy (NCBI): domain Eukaryota; kingdom Metazoa; phylum Chordata; order Ceratodontiformes; family Protopteridae; genus Protopterus; species Protopterus annectens. Next base: position 1,656,777,897 of record NC_056735.1, on the reverse strand, counting down.
TTATTTTTTTGGTCTTCAATTTTTTTTTATTTTTATTTTTGCCATTCCTCAATCCAGTTTAGCAAGAAGGTGTCACATAGCTTATGTAGCTACATAATATCTCCCTTTATAGGATGACAAATCTTTTATTTACTTTTTTAATTATTTTATATTTATTTATTTATTCATTGTTCCATAACTTGGTTGGGAGCAGGGGAAATATCTCTGGTTAGTAGTTCTAAAAGTCATATTACATCAGGGCTGTCAATCTGGTAGTGTAAGGGGAGAAAGAGAAAGATATGTCCAGAGGCCAGACAAAAGGCTTATTATCTACTACTGCTGTCAAGGAAATGTCATGCAATATATGCCTATCAGGCACTATGGAAAGGTCACATGTTGCATTGCTGACACATTGCAAGATGCATGGACACAGAAAGATTCATGTTAAAAGAGCAACACAACAACCTAATTCATGCAGTATAATACATTTCTGTGCATAATTAACTGCATTTTCCCACCCCTATGTGACAGCTATCTTTTGCTGGGAAGTAATTTTCAGGACTAGTCTGTTAACCACATGTTAGTAATATACAGAACCACTGTGTTGAATGTAGTTTCCTTAAAAGGAAATGTGACTAAACCAGTTCATAGGTTCATAGGTTCATAGGTTTATACTAGGCTATCTGCCCTAAGGCATTTATAAGCCTAGCCCAAATTTTTGTGGCTTACGCCACCCCTTATATGAAAAAATACTGTGCCCATTAGTTTGTTGTGCCTCTGTCCAGCAGTGACACAGAGATGATTCCCGGGATAAACCTACAATCTCCCATCCACAGGTCAAGATTTCTCTTGAACAGAGCCAGCGAGGTGCTCTGCCTCACATGGACTGGGATTTTATTCCACAGCATAGGGAGTCTCTGAGTGATAACTCTATCCCTCCAGCACGTCCTATTTATATCCGTGCTAAGGTTTAAGTTGCTTGCTCTAGTGGTTTTGGTGGAGTTGGATTTTTTGAGGTGGAGCATGTCCATTAATTCCGGGTTGGACATGGCCTTGTATGTCAGGCACATGTCACCTCTGAGCAGACAGTATGCAACTGAATAGAGCTGGAGTTTCTTCAATCTGGCAGCATATGACAGATTTTGGAGTCCCTTTATCCTTTTGGTGAGGAACTTTTGGGGTCTCTCCAATTGCTGCAGATGTCGGGTGAGATACATCCCGAATGGGGCATTGTACTCGATCATTGGTCTGATAAGTGAAGAGTACAGGGGAACAATGACCTCACTAGATCTGGATGTGAATCCCTTCATGATCAGGTGGGCAATGTAGAAGGTCTTTCTAACCACTTTAGCAACGTGAGTGTCAAAAGAAAGGCCACTGTCAACCTGGGTCCCCAGGTCCCTGATAACCTCTTCTGTGCTTAGTGGATTGCCACCTATATGGTAGCTTGGGGTTACCTTGTTTTTCCCGAAGGGTATGTCTATACATTTTTTGGCGTTTAACTTCAGGCCATGGCTCTGGCACCAGCTATCTGTTTCCGTGAGTCCCTTCTGAAGGATATCCGTGTCCGATGCACTTTCCACTATGGCGCCCAGTTTGCAGTCGTCTGCAAACTTTGTCAGCCAAAGTCCTCCCATGTTGGCCTGTACTTCTGAGAAGTAGATGCCGAACAATAGGGGGCCAAGGACTGAGCCCTGTGGGACACCACTTGTGACCGGCTTGGAGTCCGACATAGCGCCAGCAACTCTAACCCTGTGGGTTTTGTCCTTAAGCCAGTTTGCAACTTATGCCATAGATCTGTAGTTGCCTATGTTCGATAAGTCAAATATGTCAATAAAAACAATTTTCTTATATATATATATATATATATATATATATATATGTGTGTGTGTGTGTGTGTGTGTGTGTGTGTGTGTATCCATATAAACTATATAAACATACTATGAACACACCCACACACCCACACTCCAAAAAAAAAAAAAAAAAAATATATATATATATATATATATATATATATATATATATATATAGATATATATCTATATATATATATATATATATATATATATAGAGAGAGAGAGAGAGAGCGATATGTATGAATGGATACGGTTAGGGTTAGCACACAAGTCAAGTGTATAGATGGTGGGGGGGTGGAGCCTGAATGGCTAACTGGTAGCAGCATTTTTTTAGAGCTCCACAAAACTAGTTCAAATAACAGGAAAATAATTTAATCGAACAAAAATATCCAACTATTATTGATAAACTTATGCAGTAATAGTGTACTAACTTTGAAAGCTTTCTGTCAATATTTTCCTGTCAAATTAATCTGGAGACTACTATAGCCACTTGGAAAAGAGTAACTCAAAAAACTCACACTCTGAAACAGCCTTGAAGAAGGAAATCCAATTGATGTCCTCTGTACTGCAGGAGCTGTCATTGAAAATGGATAATTTTAAGGACAACCTTGAAAATCTAAAAGAGAACTGCCAAAAACAAACAGATGTCTTTAAAGAATTATTACAGCAGCAACAAACAAAAATAATGGCCATTGAAACATCTCTCTCTGATATAGATGGAAGGTTGAAGGAAGAAGAGAACCAAAGTGAATTTCTCTTACAACAAAATAACTGGTTAATCAACAAGATAGATGATTTAGAAAACAGAGAAAGGTGCACAAATATTAGAATATTTGGTCTTCCGGAGAAAGCTGAGGGTGAGGACATTATTTTATTTTTAAACTCCTGGTTGCCGGAATTCTTAGACCTAAAAGAAGGACTGTCAAATGGCATAGAAAGGGCTCATCGAGCCATAGGAAAACCTGTATCATCATCTCCTAATATTTCTCCTAGATCCATTGTAATAAAGTTTTTATCATACCTTGATAAAGAACTTATACTAAAGTTAGCATGGAGGAAAAGTCCTTTAAAGTATAAACAACACCAAATAAGATTTAATAATCACTATTCAACTAGAGATCTAGGTTTAGGAAGAAAGTATGGCCATTTGTAAAATTCCTGAAACAAAACAAAATCAAAGCTCAACTTGCATACCCTGCAAAAATCAATATTCTTTACTCAAATGAAATGGGAACCTTCAACAACATAGATGAGGCAGCTTCTTTTATCAAGAACAATAATATAATTACAATTCCAGAAGAAATGGACTGCTTAACATCTAACTCACTGAAAAGATCCCAAGAAAAAAAATTCCTGGACTGATGTGAAGAAGAAGAAACAAAGAACTGAAATAAAAAAATGTAACAAGTTTAAATACTCTCAAAGATTCTACTAAAAGTGAAATATATACTAAAGGAAACTGAAACCAAAACGTATGTACATTTACTTTTTTTTAGTAGTCTCAATATGCATAATATTGCTTATAATCCTTTTGTTTTTCTTTTTTAATACAGTGATGCTTCAACTCTACTTACTACATTATGAGGCTGCTTGTGTCAAGTGGTTAGCACAATGACACTCATATCAAATTTAAATGTGTAATATTGTAGGGATTGTTTCTTTCAAAAAGCTCATTTTAATTACTTAATAGGATGTCTTGATGGGATAGAATTGAGAATGGGAGGTGGGGAGAGGAAGGAGAAGAGCAGTGAATGATCTGGGTGTCTCCGTTAAGAAATACTGACATGCAGCTCATACAGATGGTTCGTAACCATCGGGTTTCATGTGACTACAAGATATCAAGCAATAAGCAGTAGGTATCAGTAAAAAAATATAAATATAGTAGTTATATAACTAATCGGTGTTGAACACTTCATTGTTACAGTTTAAAAGCATCATCTCTCTTTTTTTTTTCTTTACACGAACTGTCTGACGAGGATATGAATAACGGCTGTTTACAAGAAGCCGCAAGCTCATTTCACAGGCAAACACACTTGCGAACACATGAATAGCATCCTTGTAATCATTCAAACACCACAGTAACACTAATAGCTTGCACTCACACTCTACAAGGATACGATGATGTAAAAGAGAGAGAAGGAGGACAGAATATGGTATAGTCTTACTAGGGAGAGAGTAAGAAAAAGGAAAAAAATAGTATGAACACATTCAGTTTATCGGACTACAACAACTATAAAATTCAATGTGAAAAAAGACCACTATACTAATACACAAACTAAATCACTAAAATAGAAATATAAATAAGAACAGTTACTTTTACAGAGTGGTGAATGGCAGGGGCTCAGTGTATAAACTGTTAGTCAGGATACCAAGAGTTTTCACGTCAATACAGCTGTACACTTCCTGTTAGTCTTAACGTGACAAGCACCCTCTAATATAGTCCTGATAACATGCTGATTATTAATGTCCAAAATATTCAGGAAATGGTCAGGAAAATGTTTCGAATTTTATGTGCAGAATTTATTTTATCTTCTAAAAGCTTCTGATTTCAAAGCTATATTTGCACCTTCTTGACTGTAGCTGTTGTACTGCTTATAAAAAACTCTGTGACAGATTTTAACATTGTTTTAATTAAAAATATTTACATGCCTGTGTGTGTGTGTGTGTGTGTGTGTGTGTGTGTGTGTGTGTGTGTGTGTGTGTGTGTGTGTGTGTGCGTGTGTATGTGCATGTGCATGTGTGGGTTTGTGGGTACATGTGTGTCTTTGTTAAAAAAGTAGTACAGGACAGATGACTGACCATTAACAGATTTTTTTTTTTTTTTTTTTTTAGTGTATGAGCTATTTGCTAATTCCAAAATAAATGATAATTCTGTAAGATGTCATCCTTCTAGCATTTGCTTACATGAAATAGTTGGTTGACTAGAACAATGTATAATTAGATGTTAAAGACCAAACACAATCCAGTTGTTTACTAGACAGGGATATCCTGTAATGTAATAGACGGCAGTGTGTCATACATACCAGTTAATGTCTGAATGTCTGAAATGATTCAATAGTTGATATCAGTCACTATGAATGGTTCAATGAAAATAGTATATAAAATACATATTTGTGTCTGCAAATTGTTCATATACATAAGGGAGAAAGAGAAGGGGAAAAGAAGATGACATTAGAGCAATTGGATGTCGGGTTTAACTTATTTGAGATTAATATACTTAGTCATATGATTGATATGTTATTAAATGTGCATAAAAAGGAATGTATTTATATATATATATGTATATAGCCTAAAATTACTTATGTGTTTCACTATGTATATAATATGTACAACCATAAATATCATTCAACATATACTAGTTTATAATTTCAAAGGTCTCTAAGAATACAGGAATGGAGCATGAGGAAATTTGTCTACCAAACATGAGGGTTAATCTGGTAGATATTTTGTGTATGTCTATCAGATTAGGAATATATATCATTCCACGTGTGATGGGGGAAGGTTGAAAGAAAAGATTATATTAATCAAAATGATTTTACTTAAATCATTTTACACTTTTTTATTATGGCCTGAAATGAACGTCAATATAAAAGTATTACAAAAGAGATTCAGTCTGTTTATGATACATGAACTAAGAAGAATTTTGTTCCAAATACAATACTATAAATTTTACTTGAATATTAATATAAATATTAGCAAGCATGAAACTCAACAACAAACATGGACTTAACACTACTTTCACTGAACATATATGGTTTAAATAATCCAAAGAAAAGATCAAACCTACTAAAATATTTAAAATTAAACAAAGTGCAAGTAATATTTCTTCAAGAGACTCACTTTAAAGATGATGAAAAGCATTTATGGAATCCAAATGAGTATACAACAATAGCGCAATCATCAATCATCATATAAAACCAAAACTAGAGAAGTTAGGATACTATGGAGAAAAAAAAATAATCCCCAAATTCTTTATAGCTATGAAGATAAAGACAGGCTTATAACACTTGTTATAATAAAATTCAGTAATAGACTCTATACATTAGTAAATCATTATTGGTTCCCAGGAATAGGAAAAAGTATGACAAAGAAACATCTAGACTTTATTAGTAAAACATATAAAGGTAGCTTGATATTAGGTGGTGACTTTAATTGTATTTTTGATAATTCAGAGACCACCAACAAAAGAAATTTATGTATAACTCATAGCAAAGCTACTCAAAAAATGGCTTGAAAATCACAATTTAATAGACACATTCAAATTTAGAGAAAGCAAGTCATTGTTATTTTCACACCAAGATCACAGATTTACAACCCAAACAAGAATAGATAAAATTTTTGTTGCACAAGACCTTGATGCAAAGATAAATAGTTTTACAATCATACCATGTTCATTATCAGATCATACTGCAATCCTTATTAATATTCAAACACAATTTAAAAAATTAATACAAATGACAAGAATTCCAGCATATATTACGAAACTAAAAGAATTTAAACTTTGGCTACTCACAGAGTTGAAATTCTTTCTAGACACTAATCTCACTAATGAAATCAGCATAGTTATTGTATGGGATGCTTGAAAAGCCTATATTTATGGTAAAATTATCACATGGTACAAAATAAATTAAAAGAATGGGAATCAGAATTACTCAACATACAAAATCAAATCATAAAAATAAATAATAATAATTCAACAAATGCACTGACTAATAAGAAGAAAATTAATGATCTGCATGAAAAGTTTAATGAAATTCTAACACATAAAACTAAACTAGCACTAGAAAGATTAAAATTAAACTCATATGCTGTTTTTCCTAAACATATGCATAACTTGGCAATAAGAGTTAAAGTACAATCTGAAAGAAATAACATTACTACTATTATACATGAAGGAAGGAAGAACAAGAAAGTGTCAGATATAACTGATATATTAGATGCTTTTAAATACCATTTTACAGAACATTATAAGATGGAAGGAACTCAAACAAACAAACTTTAATTTAGATTTGAAACCCGAATTGATTAAAACAATCCCAGAAAATTTAAAATCAGAACTTCAAAAGCAAATTACTCTTAAAGAAATTTCAGAGAAAATCAAAGAAAGCAAAAATAATAAAGCTCCAGGAATGGATGGTATTATAGCTGAAATATACAAAATCTTTCCATCATCTATAATCTCAGTCTTCCAAAAAACCTTAATAGAAATACAAACACACAACACCATTCCACCATCTTGGAGATACTCATTAATTATTCCTATAATAAAAGAAAATAAAGATGCATCAAAATGCAGTTCCTATAGACCAATTTGATTACTAAACAATGATTATAAAATCTTCATGGCTATTCTAGTCAATAGAATAAAAAAAATCTATGATAAAAATTATAAATGAAGATCAAACTGGATTTATACATAATAGGCACACCTATGATAATATACAAAGAATACTAACTATTATTGACTATTTAAGTAGAGAAAAACAAGAGGCCTTAATAGTTGCATTGGATATAGAGAAAGCTTTTGACTCCTTAAACTGGGATTTCTTGTGTCAAATATTATGAGTTTCCTAGCTCCTTTATTTCATTAATAAAGAACATATATAACAACAATTTAGCATATGTAAAATTAGGACCTTTCACCTCTGAATCAATAATATTGACAAAAGGCACAAAACAAGGTTGTCCCATGTCCCCCATATTATTTGCATTAGCCATTGAAATATGTGCCATCTCAATACAAAACAATCCCAAAATAGAGGGTATAAATTTATATAATCAATATAATTCAAAAATAATGTTATTTGCAAATGATATACTTCTTACCACATCTACTTCTAAAAATTCATTAAAAGAATTAGATATACAAGTTGATAAATTTTATTCAATTTCAAGATTACCTTTTAACAAAACAAAATCAAATTTTATGATATTGAATAAAAAAATGATTTTCAAATAAATGTTAATCATAAAATTGGTAAACAATCTCTCACTTTAAACTATCTAGGTATAACATTAAGTACAACATTAGAAAAAATGTTAAATATAAATTGCAGGGAAATCATAGACACAGTAAAGTCAAATATAATAAAATGGAACAAAATATATATAACATCTGAAGATAGATTCCAAGTAATAAAAAATATATTACTTCCAAAAATCCTATATATAGCACAAGCTATTCCAGTAATACCAGACAAATATTTTTTATTATTAGGATTTCTTTGGCATCCTAACAAAAACAGAATAGCTTATACACACCACATTAGACCATGGAAACAAGGTGGAATCAATTTCCCGGATATTGAAACTTATATTAGAGCCTCCATTTTTAAAATAATTATAAATTAGATAGATCCATGCTATTTTTCAAACTGGAAATCTCTCCACACTGTTATTTATTCAAATGAAAATACCATTTTAAAGAATTTAATGATAGACAATCATATTAATAAAACATGGCATATCTTAATATATGTCAATATAATCTAACAAAACCTACTAATCTAAAATACTTAAATGATATGTATAATTCATTTAGAAGATTTGTAACTTCTAATACAGATATAAAGTTATGGCTAGAACTTTTATATCCTTTCAATGTAGCAAGAACTTTTCCAAACAAAATGCATAGGACGGTTTAAATTACTTGGGAAATGAAACAATTAATTTGCTGGCAACAATGTATTAACGAACATAAGGTTTTGGACAGTCAACATAATAAAAACTTATAATCTCAATACATCAGACTGGGTATTATTACAAAGCATATTACAATACTCACAAGATCTATGCAGAATAATTAACAATTCTTCTTTTAGAGATAAACCTACATTTATAACTCATTTATATGAAATAGTATACAATAATCAAAATTGGGAAAATTTGACATCAAAATTATATAAAATTTTAATAAATTATAAAGTTAAAATCAATCAAAAATTTTGGAATCATATAACAAAAGGTCATTCAATAAATGTATCCCTGGAAAACAAAACCAAAATACTAAATTCTGTTAAATTCACATCCAACATACAATTTTGGAGAATTTACACATGGATATTTTTACACAGATCTTTTTTACACCAAATAGATTTAAAAAATGTAATACTTCTAATAATGTTACATGTTGGAGATGCTTGCAGAGTTGTAAAGCAGATTGGATACATGTATTTCATGACTGTATTAAAGTTAAAAAATTTTGGGAAGATGTCAGCAATTTCATACAAGCCATATTCTCAGATACATTTGTAGTAAGTAAATCTCTAATTTTGTTGAATGTTAATGAGAATTTAGATTTAAATAATAGCAATCTCTACCTACTATGGAACATTCTAGCAAATGCTAGAAAATGTATAACCAGAAAATGGAAATCAAATCTGGAACCATCATTTAAAGAATTTCTGCTAATATTGAAGGAAACTGCATTACTGGAAAACAGAGTAAAAGAACTAAGATTAGCACCAAGACGATGGAACAAGAATACATGGGAAAAAATACTATCACTTATTGAGACACTAAACTTGAATTCAAACTCCTAATGAGAGTAAAAGAAAAAGGAACAAATGATCTCTCATTAATTTGATGTTACTCTGACTAGACTGATCAATATAATAATTTAATTTCAGGCCAATTGTAAATATTGTATATAGTTAATCCTACTGTTTTACTTATCAGAAAATGTATTAAGATTATTATACAATGGAATTATTTGAAAGATTAATAAAAAACACTTGGAGTAAAAAAAAGTGTACAGATGGTGAGACTGTCCAACCACTGGCCATTTGGTTCATCTCTCCTTGCTTTCTTATGAGCCCATTCAATGCCACGAGTGAAAACTCCATGGCCCATTCAGTCCTAGAGTTGAGAGCCAGGCAAGCTGGAAATTAGAGCTGTCATCTTTGTGGTAGTAAATGGATTTTCTGTGCAAGCCCTACCATCCGCATGCATGCTCATAGCATCTGTAGGGTAGTGTGTAGTGTGCTCATACTGTACTGTACTGTCTATGCTACCACATATTATGTAACCAAAGCCCTACCACCTTTTGCAGAGAGCACCTCCATGTGACCCCAGTTTGTGTCAGTAGGTCCAGCTATATAGTTTCACTCCTTCCCTAGAGGATATGTTAGCAGTCTCCACATCTTCATTCCTCTTCTCCCCCATGCCAGCTCCAAGAAAGTTATCATGGTTTAGCCATGTACTCCAGCAGAACTTTGTTTTAAAACTGAATCTTATATTTAAAGGCAGCACATTTGTCCTGTTTTCAATACACACACTTTTCTATACATTAAAAAAGTCCTGCTGTGGTTGTGCTGTGACTTTGCTATACATAGCTGAAATTATCATTCATACATATAAAACACCTGTAAGGGCTAAGTTATATGAGACTTTTATCTTGAGAGGACAGAGGTCAAATGCATGAACCAGGAGGGAAGAAACCCTTTGTAACTGCCATCACTGTCAGGTATTATATTTATTATACCTACCAAAACTTAAATTTTTTAAGATTTATCTGGTATTTCAGCACTGACCACATACAGCCAACTAGATCACATTACTTGCACATCATGATGCTTTCTGCATTTTTCATCTGTCTTCCTTTCATTAAATGATTATTTGAGAACATCCCAGAATTTAATGAAACAATGGTCCTGCAGGTATACATTCAAACGTTATCAGCATTGTTGCAAGCTCCTGACTGTAGTTCATAGGTTCATAGGTTCCTAGGTAGGTACTAGGCTATCTGCCCAAGGGCATTTATAAGCCTAGCCAGTGTGTGTCAGGTTTCACCTCCCCATTGATTAATTAACTGAGCCTCTGTCAAGAAGAGCCAATGAAGTGATCCCAGGGATGTATTTTCTGTTACCCATCCACTTGTCAAGGTTTCTCTTGAAGAGTGTTAGTGAGGGGCTCTGCCTAATGTAATTAAGAATTTTGTTCCAAAGCATGGGGAGTCTCTGTGACAGGAATCTATCCCTCCAGCATGTTTTATTTATTGTTGTGGTGAGGTTTAGCTCACTAGAGTGAGTGGCTCGCAGTGACTTGGATTTATTTAGGTGGAGCATGTCCATCAGTTCTGAGTTGGACATGGCTATGTAAGTCAGGCAGAGATCACCTCTGAGTAAGTGATATGCCACTGAGTACAGCTGGAGTTTTTCCAGTCAGGCTGCATAGGACATATGTTTGAGGCCAGTAATCCTCTTGGTGAGGTACTTTTGTGGTCTTTCCCGCTGTTGGAAGTGTCTTGTGAGGTACATCCCAAACGGGGCATTATACTCTATGATGGGTCTGATGAGTGACGAGTAGAGAGGCACTATAACCTCTTTATTTCTAAATGGAAACCCTTTAGTAATTAGATGGGCTACATAGAAGGATTTTCTAACTACTTTGGCAATATGACTGTCAAAGGAGAGATTACTATCTACCTGGGTCCCCAGATCTCTTATTACCTCTTCTGTATTAAGGGGGCTGCCACCTATGTGGCAATTCATGGATGTTTTGTTTTACCCAAATGGGATGACTATGCATTTTATGGCATTCGGCTTGAGACCATGACTTTGACACCAGGTGTCCATCTCAGTAAGGCCCTTTTGGAGAATGTCGTGTCAACCGGAGAGTCAGTTATGGCTCCCAGTTTGCAGTCATCGGCGAACTTGGTTATCCATAGTCCTCCTGTGTTTGCCTGTACTTCTGAGAAGTATATGCTGAACAGTAAGGGTCCCAGGACCGAGCTTTGTGGGACACCACTTGTGACTGGTTTAGAGTCAGACCTGGAGCTCACTATTCTTACCGTGTGAGTTCTGTCTGTAAGCCAGTTGGCAACCAATCTCGTGACGTAGGGGTTTATCTTCAGGCTGGTGAGTTTTTCTATAATTTCCAAGTGGTGAATGGTGTCAAAAGCCTTAGCAAGGTCAAGGTAGGCTGTGTGAACTACCTTATCCTCATCGATGGCCTTGCTGACTGTCTCAAAGAAGTCAGCCAGGTTTAGTAGGCATGATCTGCCCTTAACAAAGCTGAACTGGGTCAGGTAAAGTGTTTGGAGGTTCCCAATGTCTTTGTTAATGAGTTCCATGATGATGCACTCCATAGCCTTGCAGACCAGGCTAGTCAGGCTTATGGGGCAATAGTTACCAGGGTCAGTTGTGGCCCCTCCTTTGTGGAGCGGAATAACCATTGCTGTGCACCATTCTATGGGCATGTAGCCTGTGGAGAGGCTGAGGAAGAACAGTGCGTTTAGGTGGAGGGTTAGTTTGTTCTGTAGTTTGTGCAAGACGCAGCCTGGGACACAATCTGGCCCCATTGATGCCGTGCTTTTGGCTTTTGAAAGGGCTGTTTTCACCTGTGTATCTGTGATTTCTGGGACACTACACTTTTCTGGTATTGTTGTGGGCCCTTTTGGGGTGAGAGGAGGGTGAAGTTTGCACTGAATCTATCCCCCAGGATGTTGGCAATATCAGTGGCTTCAGTATATTTTGTGCTATTTTGCACTAGCTCAGAGCATATATGTAAGTTGCCACTTAGATTCTTGACGTAGCTAAAGAGGGCTTTGTGGTTATCTTTCAAATCCTTGGCTATTTTTCTTTCGAAGTTAGCCTTGGAGGATTTTATGAGGGACCTTAGTTTCTTACTGATACTGATCAGGGATGTCTTTCCTTCTTGGGATTTGCTTTTTTCTGAACTAGTTTCCTCCTTCTATTGAATAGCCTGTTTATGGCAGGGGTCCACAAGACTGGTTTCCTTCTCTTAGGGGAGTGAGTTTTGGTTTTGCTAGGGATGGCACGATCCATGTATCCTTGTAGGTGCTCATAGAGTGCATTTGTAAAGGTTCCTGCATTTTGCACACTGTTATCCTTTAGCGTGGGGGCTGTGAAACTTACCACCTCTGTCTTAAGTAAGGTGAGATTTGCTTTAGAAAAGTTTTTCACTGTGGTTTCCTTGGTTGGAGGTGGTGGTGTGGTGTGGACATCCAGAGTCATTAGTTTATGGTCTGATCTAACCAGTGACAGGTTGACCTCCAGTGTGGAAAACCTGTCGCCCATGTTGGTGAAGACCAGGTCCAATATGTTTTCACCTCTGGTAGGGGAGTTTACCAGCTGATCCAGGGCATTTGAGTTGATAAATTCCAGGAAGCGCTGGACCTGAGAGTTTGTATTTGAGTAGTTTTCCCAGTTAACGGTAGGGTAATTGAAATCGCCCAATATCAGGGTGTTTGGTTTCCAGTGTCTCCAGAAAGATGGAGTGGTGGTCCCGAGTCATGGAGGGTGATCTGTAGCAGGCCACAATTTGCATTGCAGATTTGCCTGATGTTAGTTGCACATGGATGATCTCGGAGGTATGCTGCACCACTAACCTGGAGGTGTAGGTATCCTTGATGAATATGGATACATCCCCTCCTTTTGTGTTTTGGTCCATGTTCTGTGCCCCAAATGTGCGGTATGAGTTGCAGCCCGGTAGTGCTGGGGTGCTCTGTGGAGCCTTGAACCAGGTTTCAGTTACTGCACAGATGTAGACATTCTCCATACTGAGGAGTGCTTCGAGCGCGTGCATTTTGAGATTTAAACTCTTGGCGTTGAGTAGCATAACCCTCATTTTTTTTATTTGTCCTGTTTACAGAGGTGGGTTTGACTTTTGAGCCTTGCCTAAAAAAGGCACTGTGAGGGCAGCAAGATCCTTGGCCAGTATTCAAAAGCCTCAGGGTGACAGGTGCAAGCCGTCTCTTGCGAAGCAATGAGGCCTGGCGAGCATGTCGTACCAGGCTGACAGACACTGGATCCCCATTGAATGACACCAGAAGCCTAGCCAATTGTTGAAATTGATCATTTTTTCTTTATACTGCGGTATGATTCTTGGTGAGGGCAGGATGCTACTCAGGGTCAGGGTCATACCCGCCTGGGCTACATGATCAGAGCTCTTCCATGTCTCATTTCATGTAGTCCAGGGAGGTACGTCTCAGGTCATTCACACCAACATGAACAATGACAGAGTCATATTTGTACTTGTTCTGGAGTGACCTGAGTGCTTGTGTTATGTGGTAGAGTCTGGCTCCCGACAGACAGCTAACAGTAACCTTGTTCTTGTCTAGCCAAGTGAGTGGGATGCCAATGTGCCTGACTATAGAGTCACTAGTTTGTTAGGTATGTTATTTTGCCTTAAGGGCTGTGATTGTGCAGCACACTGATTTTATGTTTTATGTGTTGTCTGGTTTGTGACAGGAGGTGCAGTTTTTTTGGGTGTCTGCTTTGGATGTCTGTGATGCTTTTGCAGGTTTTTATTTAGAGCCTCTGAGTATAATTTTGTGTATTTATGTGTATTTTTTGCCAGTTCTGGTTTAGTATGTCCATGTGAGGCTGGACGTGTGGTGTAAGTGTTAACCTTCTCCTCATGACTGCCTGTTCCAGCCTTGGGTGGAGAGAGCTTAGCCTCCAATTTAGCTGTATAATTGCATCTCTCGCATATGTTAATGTTTTGTGGCAGAAGGAGAGGGTTGTCTGAGTACATGAGGCAGTTGTAACATTGCCTCAGGATACCCAGATTCACCAGCTGGACTGGAGAGTATACCTGAAATTGCCCTTTGGTCATGCCTGAATAGTAGGGTGAGCTGCTTAGTCATAGGTTCATAGGTATATACTAGGCTATCTGCCCTAGGGCATTTATAAGCCTAGCCAGAATGTGTTGGCTTTCGGCACCCTTTTAGGCTAGATTCCTGAGCCTCTGACCAGCAGGGCTAATGAAGTGATCCCGGGAGTAAATTTACGATTTCCCACCCACTCGTCAAGATTTCTCTTGAAGAGGGTCAGTGAAGGGCTCTGTCTAACATGGACTGGGATTCTATTTCAGAGTGAGGGAAGCCTTTGGGATACGACTCTATCCCTCCAGCATGTCCTGTTTATTGTTGTGCTAAGGTTAAAATCCCTGGAGCATGTAGCTCTAATGGATAGTCGCTTGGTTGGTGAAGGGTGAATAATAATAGTAACAGACATTAGTTAATTTCTACAAAAAAAAGTCTTATTTTAAATTTTTATAGTCAGTTTTTTTTTTGTTTGTTTTCTTTTCTTTAGTCCATGAGAGTTGAAATCATCTGTATCAATTAACTGATCTATCTCTGTTAGGAAGGACCATTATATATACTACCACTGCACGACTCACCTCCCAAGTCAGCTGAGATTTCTAAGCTGTTGATTGAATATATTGAAATGCATAACTCCTGAAATGGAATCATTACAGTAAAGCACTTTTGTGTAAAGTTAGCATTTAACTTAGAAATAAAATTGCTGCATTTTTTAAACTAGGAGCTGTGATCTAACAATTGATTTGCCAAAGATACTAAAACAAATAACAGTTCCCAGCTCTTCTTTAATTCCTGATGAAGTCTTCATGCAAACTCAAAAGCTCAAATAATTGCAAAGCCTGAGCCTGTGCTGGTCCAATAAAAGGTATTAAATAATGCCGGTGCTCCAGTGTCTTTCTGTTTTATGTTAACAGACATGGCACTTCCTAATTTTTTTCTTCCAGCTTTTCCAAATATTATAACATTTGTTTGCAGTGTCTTTTTTGCATTGTTCAGAACAGTCTGTCAAAACATTTTTAATATCAAGATGCTGTATTTTTCAATATAATCAATAAGATTATACACATATTATACACGCAGCTCATTAATTAATAGGTAACAAGTCCCAGGACTGTAAAAGTGTCTTATTGCCGAGACATTTTCAGGCTGTCTAACATCTGTTATTGTTATTAGATGATAGTGAAATCAAACAGTAGTATACCTGTAAACAGGTGTATTGTCACATTGTGTTGCATTCTTCTTCCCAATTAATAATGCAGATTGTCTCAGTTAGCATTGTGTTCTGGTTCCTCTTACCTTTATTGATCTCCTTCTGTGTCTCTGTTTGAAACAGAGAGACAAAATTAGAAATATGAAACAGAGCAGAATAACTGCTACTGAGGAGATTAGTGTACTAAAACATATGGAAAAAAGACTGAAGAAGGATGAACAGTGAAAGCTATGGCGGAATTTTGCTACGAGATGTGAAAAGAAAGTTAAGTGAATATGAAGCAGTATGGCTTTAAGGTATTTGATCTGGTCCTGGGCACTACAGACAACAAATTAACCATGTCTGTACTTATGGAGCAGACTGCAAAACGTCTTCTTGTATGCTTCCACTGCTGAGATACCTAAATATCGTGATGGTGCTACTTCTGAAAAATCAACATATTTTGTGATCTAAAGTGTGGGATGCAAGTTAGTAAATAGCTTCCTGAAATCGCATTGAGTGGACTGCAGAAAGCTTGTAATGCTTCTGGATATAGTTATACGAGGGATAAAAACCTACAGATGTGGTTGTCTTACTCTTAGTTACTCTCAGTTACAAAAGAATATATTCAGTTATAGTTAGACCCACTTTGTTTACCTCCTTTGATAACCTTGTAAAACATTTTTGTAGCTTATGAGTAATTAAGTGCCCTAAGAGAGCTTATTGTCCGCATTTTTTTAAACCTTTATTGAATTATCAGTTGTGACATAGGCAAATTTACATTTATACAAAAGTAATCAAATTGAATTAAATTAACATTAACAAACATTATACTTCACATATATTGCTATATATCATATAACCTAAGCAACATTGCATAAATGATTCAATTTCTGACCTTTTTTTAAACAAGAAACATCTTGATTAAGCCAGTACTTACTACATAGGCAATCATACATTTATATAAATGAAAACAAACCACACTGACACAATTCTAGTTTCAAGCATTTTACACTACAAACCATACTGACACACTCCCAGTTGCAAATATTATACATCAATTATAATCTACCCAATTATTTTCAGTCAAATATTAAATAGCTCATTTAAGTCCTTCCTTCTTTTAAACCTCATTCCTCCTCAGTATGTATTGTTCCTACAATTCACATTGTTTTCCTATGTAGTTTGCTCTTACCATATTTGAAAAAGTATACATAGCCATATTTCCTTAGAATTACTACCACTGGTCTCCCAAAATTAAATCTGCCATCTAACACCACAACATAGGAAAGTGTTCACTCAGTTGCTGAGACAATGTTTCATATGATATCTTACCTTTCTTTGTTGTTCTGAAATTACTCAAGCCTTCTAGCCTTGGGAGTATGCCATGCTATGGTTGTTTGCCTAACACTCAGTAATATAAGATACAGATTGTGCTATGAAATACCAGTTGGGCTTTCAATGGCAAGTGTTCTCATATTCAAGACCATTTCTACAATCCATACCACCATTTTTGCCAAAAACAGGCTCTTTATTGAAATCTTGAGACCCACAATTCCAAGTCCCAAAATGCCAAAAAAATTGCCAAAAACCCTGGAGAACAGTGACACGGTGCTTTTCTTCTTTCATTTTTTTTTTTAAAATAAGCTCTCACAGTCATTGAGTGTAAATTGAGTATCACATTCACCACATAGTACCTTAACATTTGTAGTTGTATCTTGATTTCCTCTCCACTCTCCTTCTTGATCCCCAATTATTTAGTTATTTACCTATTTAATTGTTTCGAAACTCATGCCTAGAAAGGGTAATTTGAGTCAAGAATAATTTCTAAATCAATTTTTAGAGGAAAAGATATGAAAAAAAGACTTTCAATTAAAGGGCATAGCCTATCATGTTTTAATATAATTTATTTGCATTTTTGTTAATCTTCACAGCACTAAGAATCACTTTATGTTATTTAATCTATGCAGTCATTTCTAGAGTCACCCATTATCTGCATGCATACATGCAATTATACTACATGATGCCTTACACTCAGTTATGTCTTTCTGGTGTCTGTAGGATGTTTTACTGTGAGGTTTCTGACATCACTTCCTACTTGTACAATTGCTGTTAATGGTATAGTGGTGTTGATACTTTGAAATGGTGATGCTGGGGATTACTGAGCTGGGTCCTGAATGATGGCATTCAAAAGCTAAAGAGGAATATGGAGAATGATAAGCTGGTAAAGTAAAATGTGATGTAGCAGCCTGACTGAAAGAGTCGCACTGAGACTGGGGATGTGATTTTTTATTGGGTTGTAACAGGAAATAGTGTAGCTGAGCTGAAATGGAAACTGCAAAAAAGAAAAACAAACATTTGGACAAAGTGACAGAAGGAAAGGTGTTGGGGAGTCATTGGAGATAAGCTGTCTGAGGACAGGAAGAGTTAGGATTAAAGGTTAATTCTGGAATATAAACAAGAAAGAAGATAGTAATAGTGAAATACAACAGAGGAGCTGGTGGGGTGGATGAGGTACAGTATAGCCTATAACAAGGGAAAACAGGTTAGATAAGCAGATATCAGAGATGGGGAGAGGGTACAGGAACATAGCAGGTAGATGAAAGAGAAAATGTGTGTGTTCATGTGTGTGTGTGTGTGTGTGTGTGTGTGTGTGTGTGTGTGTGTGTGTGTGTGTGTGTGCATGTGTGTGTCAGCGTGCGTGCATGTGCATATGTGTGCGTGTGTGTGTGTGTGTGTGTGTGTGTGTGTGTGTGTGTGTGTGTGTGTGTGTGTGTGTGTGTGTGTGTGTGTGTGTGCATGTGTATCAAGGAAACTGTAAACAACAAGTAAATCTACACTAGACCATGCCTCTCAACCTTCCGGATTTTCACCACATATTTTTAGTCCTTTCCCAATAAAATTTGTACTTTTCTGTCAAATCACTGAGGACTGAAGTTGTTTGATAATGACATACATTGGAGTTTCAGACTTCATATCTTTCAGAAAATGCATCCTAACACAAATCCTCTTATTCTAGCAACTTTCTAAGTTTATAAGAGCAATATTTAAAATCTGACCCTATTTTTGGGCCTTCGTCCTCCTAGTATTTTAGGCTTTATCCTTATTTCTTGCACTGAAAAGTTGAGAGGTATGAAATATACTTTTAAATCAGCAGAAATATAACTGATGATGAAGTGATGAACTTGGAAAGAACTGTAGAACAAAGAATAATTTCATAAGGGTATTGAGTCATAATATTCATGTTTGCTTAAATATATTTCTTATTATATATTTTTATACATATTGCCTGAACTTGTCTTTTTTGAGGATTAATGGATTTAGCTCTGACATGCTTTATATATAAAATATATATTTCATATTTTATTTTTCTTTATTTTCTCTTTTTTTTTGAAAATGGCTGTTTTAAATATCTGATATTAAAACGAAATACTGAGACTGCTTAGTGGGAAATCCATGTTCTGTGCAGTTGTGGTGGTAATACCAATGTGGGAGAGGTCATTTTAAACAATTCTTAAAAGGATTCAGTTAAATTATTCAACACTGCACTAAGTTGGGAGTAACGATTTTCTTTATGGACATCTTCCCTACAGTGAACTTTGATGAGGCACATAGAGCAGAAGCCAGCTATATGAGCAGTTGTATTAATAGGAGTATGTATTTTTCTAAGAAAATTCATATATGCTTGTGGGAATACGTGATTAATAGAACTGATTATTTTGCAAGGGATGGTTACCACCTCATATACTCTGCAAATAAAATATTGAATCACGAAATAGTAAAATGCAACATTGTTTAGATATGGAGCTAAATGTTCTATGAGGAAATGAAATAGAAAGGAAATGGATTATTTAAATACAAGTTTAAATAATAATGAAGATGAGCTAACTATGTCATTTTTGCAAAAGAGTGTGGGTGTTGGAATTGTAACAGAAATATGGTTTAGAAATGCTTTTTCTGTTATATATTTACTTGGATATAAGGGGTACCACAGTATTGGAAAAAAATATAACAGGAGGGGGAGTGTTGATATATGTAGTACAGAGACTGTGTCCTGCATTAAAGCAGATTGATTAAGAAAATGACATTTTATCATTGTGCATTCAGGTTGGGAAACAAGATCAATATACTTGTTCTAGATCCCTGTCTCTGAATATAAAGGAATATTATACTTAGCTGAAAAGGTTTTAGGCTTGTGCTGCGGGTTCTAATTTTATGTTAAGAGGTGATTAAAGCCTTTGCTTTTCTTCCACAGCATCATGCCCTGCTTCCCAATGTGAGATAAATGTTGCATTGGGAAGTTTGCTGATGATGTAAAATTAGCTGGGAATGTAATCTCTACTAGTGATTAATATGCTGTCCAAAAGTTTTAGATGGTTAGTTTTACTAGTTAAAAAACATGAGATGAATTTTATTGATCCAAGGGTGGAGTTATGCACATAAGGAATAGAAAGATGAAGTACCCTTTTAACAGAAACAATAAATCAATAGATGAAACTAATCAGTATGAGAACTCGGGTATGAATGTAGATAGAAGAATGGAATTTAGGAGATAGTAAATTAGATTTTAAAGAATATATACTCCGTAATTAGATGTCTAGTAAAAAGCGTTTCCTCTAGAGAAAGCTCAGTTATACTTCCAATATATATGTCAATAATTATACCAATGATAGGATGTGTTTCAGGTTTTTATGTGTACTCCAGAGCTGATATTGCCAGATTAGAAAAGGTCCTAAAGGTATTTACAATGAAAATAAGAGGATGCTCACATTTATCTTATATAGGAAGACGTAATATGCACCTTTATTCTCATTGCATTGTAGAGGTACATTGATGTAGGTATTCAATAGTTTGAAAAACAAAGCACTGGGAATTAATTTTCTGAAGTATGCATGGAGAAACAGAACAATGACTCGGTAGCTGATATAAGTGTGAATAGAACAAACCTGGACGCATTTTCTTCAAACAAGGGCTGGGATACTATGGAATTCCCTTTCTGTGAAGATTAGGTAGGCTGAAAATGTTCTAGGTTTAAAATTAAGATGGGCAGATGGTATGATGAGAAATGTTTTGGGTCATTTTCGTTGTACAGAAACGCCAATATTGATCTCATTTGAGGTCCATGGACTTGATTAAGCATTGAAACAAGGTATTCATATCATGAGACTGTCATATCATTAAAAAGGAAAGGAATGAAAGATATGAAAAGCAGCATCTAGGCAAGAAGAAGAGCACTTATGTAGATGTAAGCTCTCACATACATAGGCACCCTGCGATGTAAGCTCTCACATACATAGGCACCCTGCAATGTAAGCTCTCACATACATAGGCACCCTGCGATGTAAGCTCTCACATACATAGACACCCTGCGATGTCAGCTTTCAGATACATAGGCACCCTGCGATGTAAGCTGTCACATACATAGGCACCCTGCGATGTAAGCTCTCACATACATAGGCACCCTGTGATGTAAGCTGTCACATACATAGGTACCCTGCGATGTAAGCTCTCACATAAATAGGCACCCTGCGATGTAAGCTCTCACATACATAGGCACCCTGCGATGTAAGCTCTCACATACATAGGCACCCTGCGATGTAAGCTCTCACATACATAGACACCCTGTGATGTAAGCTCTCAGATACATAGGCACCCTGCGATGTAAGCTCTCAGATACATAGTCACCCTACGATGTAAACTCTCAGATACATAGGCACCCTGCGATGTAAGCTCTCACATACATAGGCACACTGCGATGTAAGCTCTCACATACATAGGCACCCTGCAATGTAAGCTCTCACATACATAGACACCCTGTGATGTAAGCTCTCACATACATAGGCACCCTGCGATGTAAGGTCTCACATACATAGGCACCCTGCGATGTAAGCTCTCACATACATAGGCACCCTGTGATGTAAGCTCTCACATACATAGGCACCCTGCGATGTAAGCTCTCACATACATAGGCACCCTGCGATGTAAGCTCTCACATAAATAGACACCCTGCGATGCAAGCTCTCAGATACATAGGCACCCTGTGATTTAAGCTCTCAGATACATAGTCACCCTGCGATGTAAGCTCTCAGATACATAGGCACCCTGCGATGTAAGCTCTCACATACATAGGCACCCTGCGATGTAAGCTCTCACATACATAGGCACCCTGCGATGTAAGCTCTCACATACATAGACACCCTTTGATGTAAGCTCTCACATACATAGGCACCCTGCGATGTAAGGTCTCACATACATAGGCACCCTGCGATGTAAGCTCTCACATACATAGGCATGCTGCGATGTAAGCTCTCACATACATAGGCACCCTGCGATGTAACGTCTCACATACATAGGCACCCTGCGATGTAAGCTCTCACATACATAGGCACCCTGCGATGTAAGCTCTCACATACATAGGCACCCTGTGATGTAAGCTCTCACATACATAGGCACCCTGCGATGTAAGCTCTCAGATACATAGTCACCTTGCGATGTAAGCTGTCAGATACATAGGCACCCTGCGATGTAAGCTCTCACATACATAGGCACCCTGCGATGTAAGCTCTCACATACATAGGCACCCTGCGATTTAAGCTCTCACATACATAGGCACCCTGTAATGTAAGCTCTCACATACATAGACACCCTGTGATGTAAGCTCTCACATACATAGGCACCCTGCGATGTAAGGTCTCACATACATAGGCACCCTGCAATGTAAGCTCTCACATACATAGGCACCCTGCGATGTAAGCTCTCACATACATAGGCACCCTGCGATGTAAACTCTCACATACATAGGCACCCTGTGATGTAAGCTCTCACATACATAGGCACCTTGCGATGTAAGCTCTCACATACATAGGCACCCTGCGATGTAAGCTCTCACATAAATAGACACCCTGCGATGCAAGCTCTCAGATACATAGGCACCCTGTGATTTAAGCTCTCAGATACATAGTCACCCTGCGATGTAAGCTCTCAGATACATAGGCACCCTGCGATGTAAGCTCTCACATACATAGGCACCCTGCAATGTAAGCTCTCACATACATAGGCACCCTGTGATGTAAGCTCTCACATACATAGACACCCTTTGATGTAAGCTCTCACATACATAGGCACCCTGCGATGTAAGCTCTCAGATACATAGTCACCATGCGATGTAAGCTGTCAGATACATAGGCACCCTGCGATGTAAGCTCTCACATACATAGGCACCCAGCGATGTAAGCTCTCACATACATAGGCACCCTGCGATTTAAGCTCTCACATACATAAGCACCCTGCGATGTAAGCTCTCACATACATAGGCACCCTACACAGTGCATCAGAAGTAAGCATGAAAGGGACAACAGTTACATTTTCTTTACTTTTGGACAAGTGTAAATGTGGAAGCTAAAGCTGCATAGACAAACTTCATTTAACTTGTATTGATTTGGAAACTAATCAGAAAATCAACCACACTAGTTAAAAGAAAAACAATGTTAAACTCCACAGTATGAAAGATGTATTGCCTCCAACTTGCAGTAAGTAAATCTTTTATTAATTTATCCAACAAGGCAAATCCATGTTGGTATGTATTTGTAATGGTTTTCAGCTTTAAGGTAAAGACGCTTTATATTCAGTCAGCTCTCTCTCAAGGATGTCAGTGTATACATTTATCCATTCATCCATCTGGCTGATTGTCCCACTGACAGTTTCTAAGCTGAAGAGGGTGGACCACATTGTTTTATGCTGAACAATATACTGCAGTCCATTGTGTTTAAATCCCATATGTTGTCAAGGAAGCTAGGAGATATAATCCCTCCAGTATATTTTGTGTCTACTCATGAACTTCCATACCTGGCACACTTCCCAAAGTTGGACCCTCAATGGATATGCAAACCACCATAACTGAGTCATCTGAATATAGTATTGCAGTGCTCTACTCCAAAATCCTTTTAGATTGTTATGGTACTCAGACCATTATGGAGAGTGAGCCCAACTATACTGCCAAGGAACCTTATTTCTGCCTCTTGTCTCTGAGAGCTCACCCTGCTGTTCACTACCCAAAGCTTATGACCATAGCTGAGAATGGAAACATATATTAATAAGTGTATTAATAGTAAATTCCTATGGGTCTCTTCCTGCTTATCATCACTGTCTGATACAGCTCCCGCAGCATGGCCATCACTGCACATCAGTATCCCATTCCCCTCTGCTTTCAGTTCATGAACAAGACCTCAACATGCTATAACTCTTCTACCTTGGTAGCTGGTTTCCTCTAAGATGCAGACAATAATTCACTCTTTTCAGAGAGAGAAATATGACCTTTGATTTAGTGATGTTCATTTTCATGCTCATTAATGGACTGCTCCAGTGCAACATTATTTACAAACAACAAAGATTCAAGCCTCCTGTTACCAGACAGGTATCCTGAGACTCCAGCTGTATCCTGATATCTTCTCAGTGAAAATCACAAATACCTCGGGAGGCAAGTCACACCTTTGGTGAAGTCCTACATCCAGATTGAATGCATTTGACTTAATACAGAGTGTAACTACACAACGTTAACAGTGATTATTGGACTCCATATTGTTATAGCACTTCCCACAAGACATTTCAGGGTGTCTGACCACTTGGCTTCTCCATGTCCATGTAACACATGTAGATAGTACTGGTAAACTAATAACTCAGAAAGTGAAACCACTGCACAAAGTTTGAAATGACCATAGTTTTATTAAATACAATTGAAATAGACTTAGCGCTTTCACCCAGTATGCTAAGGCATCATCAGAGTCAAATTCACACATTAAATGACTTCCTATATACTGATTAAGTACATACATCATTTCCTGTCTGTTCTGCTTTGAAAACAATTTTTCTTTAAAAAACAATGTTAAAACATTCCACATAACCTAATATAAAACTTTTCTTAAAAATATAAAACATTTGAGAACTTAGCCAGGATACACCTATAGCAATTGTGATGGTAACAATATATATTTTAAATATTTTTGCTCTACGTTTGAATTGAGATGTTGTCATTATTCCCCAGTTTGATCTTCGCATTCAAACATAATTGCCATTCTGTTTCTTTTATTTGTATCTCTAAATCCGGGTCACCACCCTTTCCTTCAATGAATACTCTATCCAACACAAAAAATATAAACTTTTTGAAGTTAATGCATATACAGGGCACTACTCAGCTTCTGTTTCTTAATGTTCCTATTATGCTCTGTTATCCTCTCTCTCAAGTGTCTTGTGGTCTTGCCTACATAAAAGGCTGGGCATGAGACACACGTAGCTGCATAAACTACAAATTTGTATTATAGTTACATACACCAGGGCATTGCAGATTTTTGTCAGATGCTATAATTTCCACATAGGGACCATCATTAATAAACCTACATTATCTGCATGCACCACATTTGTGATCTGTATGTGGCACTTGCTCTGTCTTTTTTTTTCTCCACCATTTCTTTAATATTTGTTCCTCTACTGTATACTATGTTTTGGTCCCCTACCTAGTTTTTCTTTTAAGTCATTGTCAAAAATTTCTTCCCATAATGAACACATTTTTGTCCTTAATAGTATTGCATCTTGGTTGTATTTATTATTATAACATCATGACCAAGCTTTCCTTGTTGTGTGGTATTACCTCCACTATTGCCTCCTCTTAAAATGGGAACAAACCTATTGGCCATATTTTTGTCACCTCCTTTCGTGTTGACAATAACAAATGAATAGTGTACCCCCTCTCCTTAAACACCCCAATTAGAGTTGCCATTGCTTCATTAAATTTCCTGTCATCACTCACCAGCCTTGAAAGTCTAACCATTTGTCCTTTTACTGCTCTTTTCTACTGGTGGTAAGGGTGACAACTATTAAAGTTAGCAACCAATCAGGATCTGCATATTAATGAGGAGGACAGTCCAAATATATGCTTTTTTAGAAACACCTGCCATACAGAAAACAGTGAGAAAATCCAGTTGGCTTGTAGACAAGTAAGCAGATAGGCCTTAAACAGATCCCTTCACAAACGAACAAACTTGGTAAAAAACAAAAACTGCAAACAAATAAAAAAATGGAGAAAAGACCACACTGAATCCAACAATAAAGTTAGCGCTTTCGTTTACTGAGCTTAGCAAACTTCTTCAGACCATCCCTTCACAGTCAACAGCCAATGGGAACAACAAAATAGGTCATATTAGCTGCATCAACCTTCACAGAGACACACATGCAAGGATTTGTTTCAAAGTGGATTACAGCAGTAATATATAGAATACTAGCAAGCTTCACACTTCTAACAGTGACCACAAGTCATTTCCAGGTATCAGTTCACATGCTTTCCCCAGTATATACAAGAACATGCAACTGAAACTGGATGTTTCTTGTCAGTTTTTGAAAAAAAAAATGAGGTTCAACCACGCTATCTGAAAATTAATATAATAAAAATAAAAGGGGGTTTTCATTTCCTTTAACAATAAGACACGTCTTATGGAAACTGTCATTGATTTAAAACATTTTAAGAAAGATACATTTACATTGTTTAATAAGGGATTTGAATTTGAAAACATTATGATGGTTAAAACATATTAACAAAACCCAATAAGTTCAACCTACCACTGTTACCACCATATAATGTTTTTCAGTCATTGTGTGAGAGTAAATGTTCCATTTTGGAGAGGTTACAGTGAAAAACAGTTTTACCAACAGTGCAGGTGAAAGGAATGCTATGGTCAGTTGAAGAAACAAAAAAGTATAATATTTATAAAAGATGACAAGAACAGCACTTTAATGATTACGAACATCACTAAGTACAAAGTGTTACATTTATTGGGGACATAAACGTGGTAAATATTAGCTAGAGACTTTTGAACTTAAACCATCATAGTTTGATATAGACACATGTATATTTTTCTATATTTAGAGCATCCATAAATATATTCATTAATATCAGTATTCTTTTGCATTTCTACAATACAAACAGACCTCTCAGAACCCCCCCCCCCCCAGTTTGGCCAATTAATTATGAAAGAGTGTATATTTCTGTGTATTGAGATAGCGTTTTGAATCCTATTATGCAAAACACCCCTTCCTTCATAAAAACATTCTTTAATCTTCCTGAGAAGACTGATTGACATAATGTTTAATTACTCAAGGGTGGGGGATTCCATGATAATTGTTAATGTCATGTAATTATACACAATGATTGTTCAGGACAGAGATATTGAAGTGCTGAAAGAATTTCTTTCTAACAATGACATTTAGGTTTTGAGTACCCTCATTAAGTTTGAACTTTGCAACATTTTTTTCTTATTTCAGCAGATCAGAGGAGTTGTCCTGATCTTTGTAGATTTGGGCTTAAATAAATGGGAGAGAACTTTCTTTATATTCCAGTCTGGATTTTACAGGAGTTTTATTGCATGTATACTTTATTGATCATTTATATTTTGTTATGTAGGCTTTACATGAAGGTTAGAGTGTCAGTGGGTCCAAGAACAGTATCCAAAAGTGTTTTTTTTTTTTATTCTACTTTCACTTGTAATAGAGAGAGCCTACATTTTTAGATGCTGAAATACATTTTAATTAGAACACAAATGTTTTTCTTCCAATTTGCATAAGAAATCTGCATTTTGTAATAACTGTGCAAATGTTGATAGTGCACATGTTAACAGAAACGTCGTTAAGAATTAAGCTGTTACTTTGTCCAGGTTAATAACCAATAAGCATTTATTTGATTGATATTTGGACAACCTGAAGTAATTATTTCTACAAAGAGTGTATGAATAGGCTTGGACTGACAGTTTGTTTGCTGAAGTTATAAGTTAACAGACGGGATTTGTATTAACCTATTTTTATTGATACGGTTACAACAGCCGATTATATTTTTTGGCAGCCATGACGTTATTTACAGCATGGCCTTTCCTGTTATTTTTGGTGTAGTTAGGGGCGCTGTCAAGAATGCCCTGTGTGAAAATGGAAAGAGGATTTGGTTATCCAAAGATTAAACAAAAATTATCTGAACGCCCTGCATTCATAAATAAGAAAGGCAATAGTATGAAATATATTAAAAAAAAACCAGCAACAACACACCCGTACATGTTAATAGTACACAGGAAAATGATAGGAGAATGACACATTTCTCTATGTTTTTTGTAGGTGGTGCATCTTCAGCACAGGACAAGTCGTCATCCTGAGCTCTTACAACAATACCTTTATCAGTAAAGGTGCTTTAATTGTAATAATTCTTATTATTGCCTATTAGGCTAGTTGAAGTAGTTTTAAGTTTATGATGATTGAAGATGTTAATAACTTTCTGGCCAGATTTGAGGCTAAAGATGAGTTGAACAAGAAGGAGTATTGCTGGCAGCATAGATTAGAAGCCTGCAATCCCCAGGTTTGAATGATAAAGAGTGTTTCAAAGTTTTTTTTTTTAAAGAAAATTGAGACAATGATCGAGTCATGTGATCAGTTTCATTGTTTAAATGTGATGGCAGCGTTTCATTATTTGTCTGAGGAAGTCTCTCAGGAGATGGAAGCACTTACCTATTAAATCATTTAAGTTTTTTGCGGTTGTTTTATTTTATTTTGGTGTTATGAATTGTTATTGTGGTTGATGTTTAATAATAATGATGGTGTGATATGATGTTTTTCATATGTTTTTTATCAAATGTTCTATTGTTTTTTAATTGTGCCATGTGATTTAAATGGCATATTTAATTAGTTTGTTTTTAAACTTCAGCTTTGATGCTGTCCATATAAGGAAGAAAGCACTTCACTTAGACAATATTAAAATAATTTTATTTTGACTCGCCTTATCCTTATCCCTTTGACTTCCTAGTTTCACACCCTCCTTATTATGTCAAGATACATTTAGGATCATTACATTAAATATATGATTTTTAAATGAGTTAAATCAAAATACTCCATGCTATAGCCGTGTACAATTTTTCTTGAAACCCCACATGATGTTTTTAAGTGTAACTTTTTCATATTGTCTTTCATAAAGAAGTCAGTAGTTACGTTCCTTAATACGTCGTACACTCCTTAGAAACATTTCCATGTAAGAGATTAATCACTTTAGCCTTTGTTTCATACATTTGACAGAATTGGTAATTCACCACGTAATACACTTGTCTTTGATGCTACAAAAATAAAATGCATCAGGCCCTTGAATTTACATCCTGTTTACTGACTCTGTAATGCAGCAAGCGGGAGGTATTAGCTTTGTAAAGGAGCTTCAGAATGAACAGTGAACAGAAAATCCATCTGTCTGATCCAATGGTAATGCAGCTTTATGTAAACCCCCAGAGCACCCGTGTTACCTGAGCAGGACACTTATCCTTGTGTCCTTCTCAGATTTCCTTTAATCAGTCTAAATAGCAGCCTGGGTCTCCTCTATAAAATACTATTTCAGCTTCTCGTCCAGAAGGTCAAGATGGTACAGAAAGTAAAACATAGTTTGGTCTTATTCTTCAATGAATCTCAGAGGGTGCAAGAATCATTTATATATGCTACTAACATTTTATAACAACACAAAAAACTAAATACAAATGGAAGCAGTTATTTCCACAATGATGTCTAACTACATCATATGTATCACATGTTTTTTTCTTGACATTCTTAACCATTATGTATAATAAATACTGTAAGTTTGTTTTCTTGCATCATGTTGATGTCATTCCATCTTCCATCACTTTATGTATTTTTGTGATTTATAGTTTATGCTCTTTTTGAGATCAGTTATATGATCTACTGGAAACTAATAATAACATATTTTTTAAAGTAAAATGGCACAAGTCTAGACAGATAGGTATGTAGGTAGATAGTCAGACAGATAGGCAAACAAGCATTGACATACTGTGCGTGCACTGTATCTTCAGTCTGACTGTCAGTAAAAGCCTTCATTAAATTATCAGCAACAGTGCAGCATGCTTTTTACTGTTTTCCCAAAGCAATAAAGCATTCAAGGTCAAGCAACAGAAATAAAACCAAACCTGTCTTTATTTTGAATGACATGATTGAGCTCTCTTCTCCTCAACCTTGTAAATCAATAATTTAAATCAGTGTCTTTTCACTAGAATACAGGACAAAAGGAAAAAAAAAGGGAAAATGACTGGTGCTCAACGCTTTAAAATAGGCATGTGTCATCATGGACAAAACACTCACAGCCAATTTTCTAAAAATGACTGAATCTCAGCAAAACATTAATAACGGGCTTCTTCTGCAGTGCTTGCAGATGGCAGTATGTATCCTAGCTACTACACCTTTGTACAAGCACACATATTTAGAGACATCCAAACACATACACACACACACAAATGCAAAATGCACACAGGCAGGCACACATATGAAAACATACATGATCACAGGGACACACACACAGACCCGCATACACATGTGTGCATGCAACATACACAAGCACACACATAGATGCATAGACACAAACACACACACAAATACACAAACAGGTGTCCAGAAATGGTCATACACAAGGCACGCATGACAACATACATAAACATGCCCACACACAAACGTGCACATGCAGAATAAATGTAATCATGCTTACTAATAGTCCATTTCTCTTAGTAAGTGCAGATACCCATTGTGAAAGGTACACATATTTATTCAGATTGGAGGCTGACCTATTATCTACCTATCGCTATCTGTAAGCATACCCCTTCTATAGCATTCTAACAGTTTTACCAACATATGCCGACATTATAAAGAAATCCTTACCTAAATCTCCTAAACACCTCACATACAAGCATTAGTCACTTATATACCCAGATATGAATCCTCACCTCTTATCTCTACAAAGAGCTGTCAACACTGAAAGTCTACCAACATTGGTACCCCAAAGTCTGCAACATTTAATGTCCTAGTTATCAGCAACTCTGTAGATAGACACATAGATTCTACCTTCAACAGTATGGACAAGGAGAGAGTGACAACTGTCTCTCAGGTACCAAATTTCATGATGCAACAAAAGCCCTTAGAACCCTCCACCTTTTAAATATGAATAGGATCTACTCACTGGGGAATAAACAGTCTCTGGAAGAGCTACAGAGACATGATAGAGTTCTGAATACGTGTCTGAGCATGTAAATCTCCACCCCTAAGTAATTTTTGGCCATCACCAAGAATGATGCTACAATACCAGAACAAAATAATTGGCATTTATGATTGGCAAAGTAACTAATGTCATTCTGTGGGGAATCCAGTGTGCATCAGCATAGGAGGAGATATTTGAAATAACATCTTGCATTGCCAGAGATGAATTGCACCTCTCCACTTATGGTTTCCATATGCTATCTAAACCAGAGATGTACTGCACCTCCACTCACAGTTTCCATATGCTATCTAAACCAGAGATGGACTGCACCTCTCCACTCACAGTTTCCAAATGCTATCTAAACCAGAGATGGACTGCACCTCTCCAGTCATGGTTTCCATATGCTATCTAAACCAGAGATGGACTTCACCTCTTCACTTATGGTTTTCATATGCTGTCTAAACCAGAGATGAACTGCACCTTTCCAGTCATGGTTTCCATATGCTATCTAAAACTTCTGCAGCCCTTATGGTGTTTTTATATTCAAAATCTGTCTCTTAGAAATACCAGCATATTACATTTTAATTTAGTCTACATGAACATGACACTGCTTACTGCAAAGCATTAAAAAATCTTCAGACATAAGGCTTTCCAGACCCTCAAAGAAATCCATGAATGTGCTGTTGCTGAAACTTGGTTTTACTGCACTGATAATACTCCCTACGTATCTGGGTTTAGTATTTGCCATTCATTAAGACCGACTGATGACTGTGGGAGCATCACTATATGTATCTGTAAACCAAACATCTCACAACAAATTTCATATGATAACAACACTGAGTTTCTCAAGGTCCAGGTCTTTCTAAATTAAATTATAGGTCAATTGTTATGACTCCTGCTGATCATGTTTTATAGCTAAATTTCTTGGAAAAGATATCAGTTAAAGTCAATGCACTACTTCTAAATGTCTTTTCACCACGACCCTTCAACGTGGTAACTCTATTATCCACCTATATATATAATGCATATACATATTGTGTTTTTCAGTCATTCTGTATATAATGTCATGTATCTATTGTCTTTATACACTCAAGCCATCTCTGCTATTAATTCTTTATATACTAGATATATATATATATATATATATATATATATATATATATATATATATATATATATATATATAGCATGTTGTTATTCATTTATTACATAATGCCATTTATATATCATGTTTTCCTCTGGGCTGAAATTGAAATGGGTACAATGGAATAAGTGCCCTAGCTCTGATAACAAATTGGAAATAAAATAAGGTAAAATAAAATAAATAAACTTTAACTACTCTTCCACAACTCACATAGTTAGAATATGAATAATAAGACTGCACAGTAACTCTTACATATTAGGAATTCCCTAGATCAAACTGTCCACTGCCCTTCTAGGTGTGCAACTCTTTTTGCCCTTGTCTTTGCCAGTACTGCCTATATCTGCACCCAACCATATGTCTCCCCTCTCTGGTTAAGTACAGACATTAGGCTGTTGTCTTCTCTCTCAGAATTAATACTGCTTCCTGCATGAACCATTCTATATGTCTTGTTGGATATCCTAGGTATATTTTACTGGCTGATTCCCCTTCCAAAATTTCAATGAAAATTGTAGAAATAGATATGTGGTAGAATTCCCACATAAACAAATTGTATAATAAAAGGAGAAGTCTACCTGCTGTACAAAGGAAGAATCCTTCTCCAACATAA
Source organism: Protopterus annectens (assembly GCF_019279795.1). Lineage (NCBI taxonomy): Eukaryota > Metazoa > Chordata > Ceratodontiformes > Protopteridae > Protopterus > Protopterus annectens. Next base: position 1,656,745,511 of record NC_056735.1, on the reverse strand, counting down.
AAGATATAAAATAGGAAAGCAAAAATTTTACATTCTGTATTAAAAAAATGTTAGGCTATATATGATTAAAGAATGTCACCTCTGCCCACAAGAAGCAGAAAATCATCTATAACTATTTCAGGAATCTCTGACATAACACTTAGTTCTTCTCAGAACTATTACTTAATGGTTCTACTTACTCTGATCTTGAGACCATCACCAGCATGTTTAATGACAATCTCACTTCCAATTTCACTGTACTTACCTACCCTTTAGTTCTAGTTATCACCCACCTCACCACATCTCTACCTGTAGTCTCTCTGTTGATAAAATCCTATCACTGCTACCAAAGATGATAAAGACCACATCCATGGGTGTATATATATATATATATATATATATATATATATATATATATATATATATATATATATACCATGCCAGGTTTCCTCTTAGTAAACACCAAATACAGCTTATCTGGACCCCTTTTTTACCTGTCTAACCTTAGTATCTCTTATATTTATGTATAAGATGCTTGGAGGATGGCCATACTGATCAGTCTAAATAAAGGTGACCTCACCACAGACCAACATTTAATTACAGACCCATACGTTTCACCAGTATAACATAGGAAACCTGCAGTCAGGATTAATCTGAATCTACCTAGATTTGTTAAAGGCAGATCCTGTTAGTCAATCTAGCCTCAGTAGGGTCATGGAAGTCATAGATATGGGCCACACTGCTGATTTGGGCTTGGCTAAATCTTTCAGTGTAATTTTTCATGCAGGTATTCTGAACAATCTTTCACAGCTTAAAATTAACCCATACATTATCTGAGAGACAGCCAATTGGTTCATTAACAGGACTCACCCATTTAGAGAAAGGGGTACCTTTTCCAAACAAAAGAGTCTCATCAGTGGAATTCCTCAGGGTTCTAACTTGGGTCCTTGCCATTTTACCTCTGCATTTCCCAAGAATGTATTTAATAGGATCTGGTTCACTAAACTTGCCAATGACTGATGGCTTAAGGCCATCTTGCTCTCCACTTCAGATGTTCACATCTTTCAGTACACGCTTGATTAGGCTAACATCTGGTGTACTGACCATTGGCTATACCTCTCAACCTTTTAAAGCAAAAAATCTGGATAAAGCCATACATAATGGGGAGGAGGGGCAAAGGTCTAAAAATAGGGTACATTTTTAAATATTGCTCTTACAATCTTAGAAAGTTGATAGACTAGCCGTTTTTGCATTAGTATGAATTTTCTGAAGGGTATGAAGTCTGAAACTCAAATCTCCACCATTATTTTCTCACTTAAATCCTCAAAGATTTGCAAGAAAAATGCAATTTAATGAGAAATAGACCAAAAATATGAGGCAAAAATCTGGACAGTTGAGAGGTATGCCACTGGTTAAAGCTTAATGAAAAAAATAGTGTGATTTTTTTTTTTTTGGCAAGCAAAATTTCATTGGTTCATATCATATTAAGGGCACTCCCCTTAAAATCAAGTCAGTCTTCAGGGTACCTTTATCAACAGTGATCTGTCCTTTAACCATCATTTGTCAGTTGCAGTCAGGAAATCCTAAAACATTGTACAGGTGATTTCCAAAAGTATATCCTCTGGGAATACAGAGTTTGTAAGAGGGAATACAGAGGTTGTAATTCTAGTTGGTGTAGTGAATTTAAGCACACTGATCCACCTTTGCAGCCCACGTGTTGCTTATCTTACACAGCAGCTCATAACCTAGGCCATACTCTATGGCACTTGCACTGAGTGAATTCAGAAATGTATTTATTTTATTTATTTTACATTTGTTGACTGGGATAGTCCGACTGGATACATGTCATTTTCAGCGGAGGCCCGGGGAGAAAAGCTCCAAGATAATACACATTGAACATTTAGTAAATGCTAGTATCAAGCAGATTACAGTCATAAGCAATACCAGCATTTAGCACATAGAGTACTAACTTATTATAAAACACTTTACAAAACATAACATTACGTTCAGGTTAAAATACACTGAGCAGCAGTTATCAGCCAGGCTGATGAGCACATTTTGTGCTGCCAAGTAATCATCAAGCTTTTCTTTTCTTGTTTTGTTTTCCCCCCATTTTTGCAAATCTGTACTTAGACAACCTAACATCTCGCCAACATTTAGCCAAAAGCATACAGGTATTCATTTTAATCAACAGTCTGGAACTTACTTTTCTTTCAGTACTTGGAAGCAGTAAACACATCACTGCAATGGAGATAAATGCTGGTTATTGACAATCAAAGAATGTTAGAACAGTCATTGACAAGTCAAAATGATGCACTTCCATGTGTCATCCATGGTAAACTGGTTAGAGGCAGCTAGAAGGTAGCCAGAATGAATCGAGCTTAGCAGAACAAGGCAAGCAGAGACAAGGGGTCATCTTAACACTTACTGGCAGCGTGTTTCTTTCGAGCTGGCTATATATCAAGTCACAGAGTACACAGACATGAGGACTCTGCACTCTTCTATTTGTGTTCTAATTTTCAAACAGTGATTAACTTTCTGGCTTTTGGCTTTCTTTGATTTATATGTCAGGCTCCACACAGCTGACTTGCTGTGATAGTTATTGCAGTGACAGAATGGGAAAGTAAAATTCTGCAATGTCACAAGACAAGGCTGAGCCAGATCAAATTTCTATGATGTAACAACAGATTACCTAAATTGTGTTCCTTTTTGTTTTACAGTCAAAACAAAAAGGAACTGCAATAACATAATGCTGCAGGAAAAACATAAATAAAAGGAAGGATTGGGTACATGCTGACTTCTGTTTTTGCATTCAGTTCTCTGTCTCCCTGCAGACATACTCTTTAGTATACTGAAAACAATAGTCATCACAATATATCTGTACTCTCATTTGTGCAGCAAGTTCAAGTGGTCTGGTGAACAAGTGCGTGCACACAGTGGGGAATACAAGTTTTCAGCATTATCATTTTATAATGGGTCTCTTCCCCACTTCTCCTTTTCATCATAACTGAGTATGTGCAGCAAGTCAGCTCTGTCATTTCATCCTATTTGTGGAATTATGACATAAATATATATTGTATAGCTCTTGTAATGTATCCACTGTGTTGTTAGTCATAAATGTAATTATGATGGAGAGGTACACCATTTATTAACAATGTAACAATGCAAATACACTTATGGCTGTTACCCCTTTTTCTGTGTAGCTGAAGCAGTTACTCATGGTCTTGCAGGAGGCTTGGCCATCAGAGCTCCTTGCATTCATCCTATTGAGTGGCTAGGGTAGTTACTGATGGCCTTACAGGCAGTGCAGTCATCAGAGTGCATTATGATCATCCTGCCTTATGCCTGGGGCAGTTAGAGATGGTCTTACAGGCAGTACACTCATCAGAGTGCTTTATGATTCTCCTGCCTTATGCCTGGGGCAGTTACAGAGTGCTTTATGATTCTCCTGCCTTATCACTGGGCAGTTACAGATGGTCTTATAGGCAGTGCAATCATCAGAGTGCTTTATGATTCTCTTGCCTTATGCCTGGGGCAGTTACAGATGGTCTTACAGGCAGTGCAGTCATCAGAGTGCTTTTTGATTCTCATTGTGGTACCCACTTCAGACTTTGTGTAACAGCTATCGTTTTGAAACCTTTAGTAAACAATAACATAGTCACATTTTAATGATGCATACATAGTATTAGATAAATGTAGATGTGCTATTCCCCAAGGTCATCATGGACTACAGCAGTACCAACAGGAGGAAAGAACTAATATCAAAAGGGTGCATATAAATATACTGACAATTATATAGATATGCTACTCATACTGAGCACATAAAAATGCAGTCACAGTAGCAAACTATTCTATACTGCACTGAAACAAAAATAAAAAAATAAAAACAACATTATAATGTTACCTGCAGGGGAATAGAATGCAAAACTAAAAGCACATGGAATGAAACCAAGTACAGATAAGATAGTAGTAATGGCAATAAATTGGGGAAATCAGAAAAAGCTGAGAATTGAGATAGAAAAGAAGATAGTGGAGCAGGTCTGCAGTTTCAAGTATCTGGGAGGGTTGGATGAGGAGAAGGGAAGTCTGAATGAGGAGGTCAAAGCTAGAATCAGAGGGGCTGCAGCTAAATGCCACAGAGTGTCAGGGATAGTGTATGACAGAAGATTGTCAAAGAAGCTGTAAAGTAAGGTGTACAAAACAGTGGCTCAACCAGTACTACGTATGGTACAGAACCCTGGGCAGTAAAGGCAGAGCAGATGAGGAAACTAGAGGTGATGGAGATGAAGTGCCTGAGATTGGTGGTAAAATGCACAATGTGGGACAGACAGAGAAATGAGGACATAAGAGTAAAAGCCAAAGTAGCTCCAATTACAGAAAAGTTCAAAGAGCACACATTATGGTGGTTCGTGGACATGTGCAGAAAAACAAAACCCAGTCTGGTAAAGAAGATTTGAGACCAACAGGAAGACGGTAAAAGGAAACAAGAGTATCCAGCAAAAAGGTGGATGAGATGCAAGAGAGATCTGTCACCATCAGGCATGAATGTCAAAGAAGAATGGAGGGTGGCATTGAATCGAGAAAGACAGCAACAGTTAATACGACACCCTGACCACTTGTAGAAAATGGGAAAAGGGGGTAGATGATGATGATGATGATGATGTCTAATGTACCAGCTGTAGTGAAACACCTAATTGGGACATGTGCTCCTTTTGCTTATCAGTGACAATTTCTAGATGAGCATTTGTCAGTGACCTGGGCCACACAAGCAGCAATAGATGGCGTATGATGCTTTTTATATAATAAGTTTATTAATATTAATTTTGATACAAAAATAAAAAAGTAGTTTACTGATACATGCCCCTGCACACTGAAACAACAGTATTTGAACAATTCACAAAGTATGTCAGCACATCATAGCATTTAGTAACACTGGCGAACACATTATAATCCGTTGCATAAATAATTATCAGCTGAGTTCCTAAGATGTTTCAGTCAGTAATGTGCTCAACACCATAGCCCATCATACTTAAACTCTTAGCAAATCCTTGTGTACAAAAACAGTAGGTACTCTGATTCCCTCATGCCCTGCCTAGATCCTTGATGATGGTATCTGTCACTAGTAGTGCAGTACTATGCAACCTAGTGAGGCAGAAATACAACCAGAAGAAGCGACAGGTCTAATTGTGTGGGTCTTGATGCTTAAATGCTCCCTGTAGAACCATAATGAAACATTATGAGATTAGTATGAATGCAGCAAGGTATGCAGTGTTCTTCACCAAGCCACAGAGCAACAGAGGCATGTATTATACAGATAATAAGAAGCATGTTAAGGAAACATTATGATGTGCGTATATCTCTACCTGCATTAGCAACAATTCAGCCTGAGAAACAAGAATCTATTTTACTTGTAATGAATTTATTCAACAGCTTAAGTCATCTAGGTATTAGTCATTCATTATTTATTGAACAAGTTTAAATGCATCTGTGGGTCTTTTAAGTTTACCAACATATAGAGACAGCTATGCCCACCAGAAATAAGCTCAGAACTACAAAACGTAAACATCTTATTTCACCCAACTAATTACCTCTCCAACTAGACCTAACAAAGATAACTCCTCTGGTACTATTCTGGACTGGATATTAGTCTCCCATCCCAATAATATCTCAAATAGTGGCATGTTACCCGATTCCCTTAGTGATCATCTTCCTGCCTTTGCATATTGATCAACTTCTCCCCCTACAACTACACCAGGCAACTTACCTACTGAATTCCTCAAGTTAGCTGCAGGCAGCATAGCTATTCCCATCTGTATCATGATCAGCTGTCCCATTCAAGAGTCCTATGTACCTCTCCTCTGGAAAAAAGCCTTTATTATTCCCTTACACAAAGGGGGCAACAGCCCTAGCATTTCCAACTTCTGCCCCATAGCCATGCTGTCACCTATTTCTAAAATTCTTGAAAAATGCATTCATCTGCAACTCCTACCCTGCCTTCTTGATAACCACCTACTTACCCCAACAAAACATGGCTTCAGGCCTGGACACAGTACTACCACAGCCCTTTTATCCTTCCTTGACCACATCAACAGTGCTCATGACTCAGGCAACTTAGTTTCTAACTCTCTCATCTTAATCTTTCCTCCTCTACCATCAGCTGGTTTTCCAGTTACCTGACAAACAGACAACAGGCAGTCCAATGAAATAGCAGTACCTCCTCCTACCTTGACACTTTGACAGGCATTCCCCAAGGTTCTATCCTGGGTCCTCTTCTCTTTAACATCTTCAGCAACGACTTTCATGTTTGTATTCCAAATGCTAAACTTGTTCAATATGCAGATGACTCAGCCATTACCTGTGCTGTCAAATCTCTCCCCAAACTCCAACATGCAACTTAGACTGCCTTCAACAGCACTGAGTCTTGAATGCTAAATAATCACCTAGCTCTCAATGCCTCTAAAACCAAACTCATGATCTTTACCCCATCCAAAAATATCAAAATGGACATGAACTCCTTTTCCATAGTAAGCCAAAACTCAACCTCTATTGAAATAGTCCCCTATACCAAGGTCCTAGGTGTCCTCATCAACAAACAATTAAAATTTGACATCCATCTTCAAACTAACATCAAGAAAACTCACCAAAAACTTGGAATGCTATACTGTCACCATTGTTATCGTACCCCTTCTACAAAGCTTACCCTCTCTACCACCTACCTCCTTCCCTCTCTCATGTACAGAGCCCCTCTCCTTACCAACCTACATGCAACCCTTAAGACCAAACTAGCATCATGCTATAACAAAATAGCTAAATTCACCACCAGCTCCAAATCCTCATCTCACCACTTCAGTGCCTTACACACCTTGAACTGGCTAGAGCTCCCCAACTATCTCACTTGCATTCAGCTAACCACTGCTCATAAACCCATCTTCAAGCCATCCCAATGTCCCTCCCTCTCCTCAATCCTAACCATGCATCTTCCTGACCGTTCACTCAGATCCAACAATCAAAATGTCCTAGAACTGCATAGTCCCCTACGTACCCCTGGACAACTACTATTGTTATTTTCCCTAGCACGAAAATGGAACTCACTCCCCCCCCATATTCGAGCTACCAAGGACCTCTCCACATTCAAGACCTTGCTCCATACCTACCTGTCTTCTACCTGTTTTCCTGCTCTCACCCCTCTTAACATCTGCTTACTTGCTCCCTCCCCTCACTCCCTCTCCCTTCATCCTTCTTCTATAAATTCCCCTTAATATCAGCCTTCCCTATTTCACCACCTCCTCTACCTATTACACACACTTACTCTCTTTTTTCACTAGATATTGTAGGTATTTTTCTCCCCACTTACTATCAGTTATCACCCCAGTTTGGTGCAGAAGCTACTAATACCACTAATTACATAAACCCCTTCTCTGCTGTTTTTATCCACACTAGTCCATCTCTATTACTTTTATAATGTATAACACCTTGTATCAACTCCTCTTGATTTTTGCATTATTAGTTTTCATATTATTTCTGTTTGATTTTGTACTTCAGTTTTTGTGTTTTTAATATTACATTACTTCTGATAATTTTTGACTTGTATGTCTATACATGGAGTTTGTCTCCCCGGGCCTCCAGTGAAAAAGGGCTCAATCTCAGCCCAATAGACTTTCCCGGTTAGCAAACTGCAAATAAATAAATAAATAAATAAACTAACTTAAAAAATAAACCACCCTGGTGGAATCCAAACAATAACAGATTATACAACAAAAGGAAAAAGTAATTGCCAAAATTACGAATTACACCCAGAATGACAAAAACACGCTCATCAATCTAAACAAAGTTCTAAAAGGGCAAATTAAGTGTCCTAAAGCCAAATCTGAGATAAAGACAACCTCCTAGGCAAAGGACAATCACAAGGCTTTCTTTAGCTAGGTCTGAAACCTCAAAGGCAGCACACAGCAGTGTGCAGAACTGATTGTAAATAGAGCCATCCAAACGGAGCTAGAAGGTGTTACAAATCTGCTGTCTAACAAATTCAGCTCCAGTTTTTCCCCTTGTCTCCCCCCCTTTGACTGCCCCCAAGAAATACCAGCAAACATGCCCCCCAACAACTATCCCTAGGGAATAGGCCCTACATTCTAAGACCTAAAACACCACATTGATGAGTCTCGATAATATCCCAGGATGATTCCTAAATAGCCTAAAACAAGGCCTGTTAGGACCACTGGATTTACTGTTTAGCCACAGTCTCCAGACAGGCTTTGTGTAATGTGAATGGAGAACTACAGCAGCCATCCCTCTACAGAAGGACAGGCCACCAACAGACCCAAGGCTCTACAGACTCATAAATCTGACTAGTCTCATATGCAAAGCCATGTAAAAAAATGCCATGGAAATGATTGACAATGACATAGGAAACCTTCAGACAGTCGATCCAACCCAATGTGGTTTTGTCATTGGCAGATTGTGCCCATACCTCTCAACCCTGTAGCACAAGACATCAGGACAAAGCCAAAAATAATGGGGGAACAAAGGCCCACAAATAGGAACAGAGTTTAAACATTGTTCCAACAAACTTAGAAAATTGCTAGAATGAAGGGTTTTGCATTAGCATGCATTTTTTTAAGAATAAGAAGTCTGAAACGTAAACATCTATCATTATTCAGTGTTTTCAATATTCAATGATTTACCTGAAGACCATCAATTTGATGAAGAACAGACCAACAATATGAGGCAAAAATCTGGACATTTTGTGAAACTCTGGACAGTTGAGAGGTATGATCATGCCTACTCAATCTGGTGGACGTCTTTGGCAGAGTCACTAAGGCACTAGATGGTTGTCAAACAGTGCACACTGCCTACCTTGACCTAGTTAAGGCATTTGCTACAATATCCTGCTCAGCACTGTAAACACACTCATGTTTATAGGCATAAACCTTTATGTTACATGATGGCTAGCCAGCTGGCTCTCAGATAGGACTCAGAAAGTTAGGATTGGAGAGACCACTTCCACAAAGAGGCAAGTCACTAATGTAGTCCCTCTGCCTTTTTGGGATTTTTGGCATCTACTTCTTGGAAGTCAAGGACAATGGCAAGGGGGTCTGGCTGACCAAGTTTGCAAATGATTCCAAACTAGGAGCAGTCATAGAATTCCCCGGAGGCAGTAATGTCTCACAGGAAGGAGTAACACTGACAATTAACTGATGCCAAAGCCATGGCCTAAAACTCAATGCCAAGAAATGCATCATGGTATCCTTTGGGAAGTCAGATACCCTAGAAAATTACCTCATCGATAACATACCTAGTTAGGTATTTGCATACATATATAGATAGTAACCTGGCTTTTAACCAACATGTGTCTAACATAGTAAGGAAATTATTCTATATTGCTCAACCTATAAGCAAGGACATTGCATCTAGGTCCAAGGAAGTTATTGTTCCACTGTATTTGGTCCCCATCAGGCCCTCTTAGGTATGTACTTGACCAGGGACATGGAACAACTAGAATGCCCACAGAGGTTCCTCATAAAGAGTATGGGTGTAAACAGCATGTCCTATGCAAATTGCCTCAAAGCCCTATTTCTATGGTCGGTTTCCTAGAGACTGTTAAGAGGCAGTCTATGCTTGGCATACAAAGCAGCACTAGATCCCACTCTGATGGACTGTTTGCATATCTGCAAAATGAAAAGCATCAGAATTACTCACTCTAAGGATTTAAACTTTGCTTGCAACGTAAATAGGGCACTTTGGAGGGACAGGTATGCATCTCAGAGAATTCGCCTTCTCTGAAACAGGCTTTGCATCCATGTAAAGCAGAGCTCTTCCCCATTCCTATTCAAGGGAAACCTGGACCAGTGGCTGAGGAATCAAAAAGATACTCTGGATCTAGCACCTATGTCACTGGACAAAAGCAGCCTGTAAATCTTTCCGCAGCTTGCATATGCCCTTTAAAATAACTTCTGAGGCACATGAGCACACAAGATGCATTTAGAAGGCTTGGCTAGACTTAGGAAAACCAGCACAAAAACTTGCGTGATACGTTTGGGATGCTCGTCTAGGCTTATAAAAGCCCCAGTGGTCATTAGCCTAGGATGCACCGATACACTATGAACATTTGGTTAACGTTAGAAGCTGCTACTATTCTCTTTGTCCTGTAGTCTGGGCTTTGATTCCCTCTGCCTTCACTTGCAAATTCTGTGATTCACAGTCACTTAGCCAAACTGTGCTGCTAGTTTGTCCACAAAATAATTGTGCCTAGAGGGCTCACCTGGTTGGCAAACAAATACATAAAGTATTCAGACATTTTTCAATGCCTTCTAATGAAACATTTGAGATAAGCATGCAGGCATTACTGCATCAGTTGTATATGCATATCATAGGGCATGTAAGCATGTCCCTGAAATTGGGAAACATTGGCCAGAGGCAGTATGTGTGTGTGACTCATAGACACACTGAGAATGTGTGGGGAGATTGAGCAACATAGCTGCCAACATTGTATGCTAATTGTGGTATATTGACATAGCAATGGACAAAATTATTAAAATGTGAAACTTGGTGGATGCAAATGAAGGTAAACAATATGGTGGAGCAAGTCAGAAATGTATATGTTCTGTGACAGAGTTGCAGGCTGAAGAGAAATTGTCAACCATTAAATCCTTGACTTGTAGGAAAGGAAAAGAGGAAAGATATTAGAGGTAGTTGTAGCTTTAACAAATGTGTACATGCAACAGGCTGTAATTGTGGCATCATCAGCCTCAGAGGCATTGTGTGATCATGTCATTCATGACAGTGAAATTATTGGCTGCTAACATTTGGGTACAGTTACCATGCAGGAGATGATCAGGGTGTGCTGCCCTCATTTGTAGGCCCATGGAAGTTGTTGAGTATCAGTCCCAGTGGATACTAAGGTGTGTGTGGCATTGAGAATGCTAGCTACAGGGACCTTTCAGTGACCAATGTGGGAGACAGTGGGTGTACCCAGGCATCTGCCTCAAAGATAGCACCAGTTCCTTAATGCCATGCAACGGCATGGAAGAAAGCATATGTGGCTTCCTTGTACTACAGAGGAGACAGTCAACTCCATAAGGACTTTTATGGTATACCTTATTTTTCTTAGTTACAGAAGTCCACAAACTGCACCAGCATTGAAATAAATGCCTCAGTTGGTGAGCTGAAAGAAGGTATGTTAACTGTAAACGTTTCCACTCCATCAGCTGTGAGTTGTCCTGAGGTAGCCTGAAATGTAGAGCATATAATCAAAAATGTGTCTGCAGGTTCCCTAAGTAGCAGCCATGACTCCACCATGGCACATGTACAACCTATATCAGTGGTTTCTACTGGGTGAATTTCCTCAGGGAAAACTTATTGATGATGCCAGATACTTCCTGCAGCCATGATTAATGACACCAGTCATAAATTCACACACTGTGACATATGTTGGATACAGTTATACCCTGTTAAAAACTTGTGCCATTGTCAAACTTAACACTCTACTACAAGTCAATGGTAACTGAACGTTTAACGTAACTTTTCAAGTTGAACTCCTTAGATTTTTGCAATAAATGTGCCTGGTTTTAATACACAGTTATTATTGTCATTTTGACACTTGTGTATAACTTTGTTCTTCAACTGGCCAGAGTCAGCCATTTAAATGTTTGGTTACCGTTGAGCTGCAGTGGAGTTTTTAGTTTTGTTTTGTTTTTTTGGTCATTGTCAAAGTTGTGATTGGGTTGCTGAAGTCATGTTTTAACTGTTTGAATGTATGTGGTGGTGACCCTGGAACATGTTCTCAGCATGTGCAATGTAACACAACCCAATGTTGAGGAATCAGTTGCAACTGGGAATACACATGCAGGATGAAGATGAGATGCCCACCACAAGAGGGCAGTAGAGGACAGGCACGATGAGAAGATAGTTGAGGAACCAGCAGCAGGGAAGGACCTTACCAGATGAAGACAGGTGAAATGTGCTGCCAAATGTAAATTTTGTTACAGTAAATGTACTATTTTATGCCCATAGGCATGCAAGTGTTAAAGTACAGGATATAGATATAAAGTGACTTACAGTCATGTCCCTGCCCTTTCTAGGCTGACTAGCAGTGTAATGCCAAGTATACAAGGCACTGGTTGTACACCATCAGGTTGTTAAACTATGGCCACCTTGCTAGAACAGCAAATCATAGTACAGCAACCTTTACATAGCAAACACTAATTATGCTAATCAGCTTTTCAGGCTTTTGCAGCTTACTGACAGTTTGTATGAAGTCATTATTAACATATATGTCTAATAATTAGGGTATTTTTAATGTACCAGTTTGTCACTCTCCTGTCTCTATTCTCTGCTTTTGTTTGTTGCTGTCCTTCTGTATAACTTATTTTGTTATGGTACTGTTATTTCTCTCCTGTTATTTTATGTTATATACAATCAGAGTTGGTGCTGCCATTGACAAGGCATGGATCACTAGTCTACCAGCACTTCCAGGCAGTCCCTGCATCTCACAGCCACATAATGGCTGCTTCTGCAGTGGCTGCATGGGGGTGAGAGAGACAGCAAGGTATCCACTTGTCTTGTCCCTCATAGTGTCCCACTGGCTGGGAGTGTCGTCAGTACTGCTGGTGACTATATGAAGGTTAGTGAGTTTGTGACCTGCAGGGAACTAGTGGAGGTGGTGAGAGAGCCATTGGATCAGCATTTGCATGCCTACATTGCCAGACAGGAAAGGCTCCCCTTGCACTAACAAAGTCACATCACTGCCTGTCCTTGTCAACAACATCTCAGGTAAGATCCAGTGGGGAAGGTGGATAAGGTATTGTCTGACCTCCCCTTGAGGATTGCACTGGTAGTACAATATAGCAGACTGTGCCCACCCTATTCCCCATTTTGATATCTCTCCATTTTGTGTCAGTGCCTTCCTCTGTGTTGTCGAGTCCTTCTCATCATCAGTATCCTCCCCTATGTATGTGTATGTCTCCTTTATCTTCCCCTCCATCAGTGTGTCATTACCTTCTTTGTCTCTATATATGTGCTTGCATGTTTGCCTCTGCTACCTGTTATGGATCCCTTACCTTACTTTCTCCTGCCCTTACATCCTTCCCCACCTTTTGCCTTAAAATAGATAATCGTCCAACTAAGTTAACCTTCTCCTTCCCTCTCCCATTTTTACTTTCTCTGTTTGCTTTGTGTGTTTCCTTCCGCTGGCAGAATCCTTTTTGTCTAATCCTATGGTACCATTTTCACACTTTGATATGGTTAAAAAACAAATTTAAGTGCAGTCACCCCTTTAAAGAAGAGATGCATTTACCCCCGATCTTGGCACTTTTGTTTTTTCATCATCCCCTGTAGCTGCTTCTGCAGAGTGCATGTACTCATCACAAGTTCTGCACCGGACAAAAGTGGTATTAATAGTTAGCTGCAACTGTGAACTATGTTTTTACTTTGTTAATTGATAACGAGCCCTGGATATTGTCCCTCCCAAATCAGTACCTGCAAAAGGCAATCTACAATTGCATTGAACATGTTTCTGAATCCTAGGTTCAGGCACAATTGTATGTGTGCATGTATCATCTGGGAGCACTATGTGTACCTACAGTAAGTATAAAAACATATGTGTGCATTTCATTCCATGCAGTCATTGAATATTTGGGTACATGCACAATATATTTTTGACAAGGCTATCTCAAGTGTGCAAGAGCAAACCACAGATGCTGAAACTAACAAAACATCAGAACCATACCATATAAGCCCACATCAAATTTCATCCCCTAAATTTTACAGTCTCCATGTATACCCTACTCCCACTTGTTAACAACACCTATCAACTATCTACAATAAGACTATAATTTGATAATTCCTTTTCTTTTGTAAGGGTATACATATGTATTAAAGTATACTCAAATGTTCAACTAAAGATGGACCCTTGCCCTCAAAAAATATATATATAGATAGATATATATGAGTTTAATATATTGTAATAAGTTTCTCCTTTTTACTAAAGTGCCTATTGTATATTGTACTTTCTTTGTTGTTTCTAAATATTTCTGTTAAATTCTATGTAAAACTGACACTGTATCTGTCAATGTTGTTCTTATTTTATTGGAGATTTTCTCCCCGGGCCTCCGCTGAAAATGGGCTCACACCCAGATGGACTATCCCAGTCAACAAATGTAAAATAAATAAAAATAAATAAATAAAATATGTAAAATAAGTACTGCGCAACAGGGAAAAAAGAAAGTGTAATGCTGACCAACATGGTAAACTGAGAGACTACCTTGGTAAAAATTTCAACAAAAAGGACACTTAGAATGATTGTGAATAATGAAAAATATATTTTCATTGTTTAATTTGGGGGGTGTATAATGAAGAAATATATATCTGCAGTCTTTAATTTGGAGAGGCATAAACTACTGACTTTATAAAATTTATGATGTGATTTTCAGATGCCAGTGTGTACCAAGTTTTCTAAGGTTATATATCTAAGCTGAGACTTATTACTGATAAAAGATTAATAGGTATTTGTGGTCCACTTCTTTCCTGGAGACCCCATCATTGGTATGACATTTTATGAACCTTCAACAGTATCTGTGAAAAGAAATTGAAGCAACTAATCTGTACTTATTTGGGGGTCAAACAGTCTTATATTGTATGCCCAGACAGTATACAAGCCATCCTTGTTAGATGGTGCTCTACTTAATCCATCGTTTACTGTTTTTAAAATGAACTTGAAAGACAGAATAGTAATGAAAATATGAAGTACCTAAATATGAAATACTTCTTTTCAAAAGTATATTGATGGAACAAATATTAAGTACTGCGAGCCATACATTAACTGTAGGGGCTGTTTTGAAATATATATCATATTTTTTTGGGGGAATTATAGAAATTGTCACATATTATCTCTTTTGCGGCATGGTTTTGAGTTGGTTGTGCTTATCTAGTCTTGTAACATTTTATGAAATTGCTGGCCTACTTGTAAAGTTGCATTTGTCAGGCTATTGTTTATATTTGAATGCAACAAACAGGTGCTTCATTTTGTGTCACATACAGTCTGCAGTAATGATTGGTTGATAATCGTGGATGTAAATCCTTACATTTCTTACTGGATATTAAACTGGCATTTTTGTAGAAAGAAATGGGCAGCAATTCAACAATATATTTTTGATTAAGCTGGAGTTAGTAATGATATCCTATATGGATGTTTATTATGTTGAGGATTTTTCAGTTATTTATTCTCATCTTTTTCTATAATTTGAAGGTATTTTATTTAGTAAAATTACTTGTGGTTGAACCTATGCATACTTACAACTCCTGATGTTTTTAACATTTTGGAAATAATTCTGATATATTAAACTGCTACATAAATAATAGTTTATTTATACATACTGTAAAATGGAGTTACACTCTGTGAAGACCATCACTCAATTATCTCTTCTATATTATGCAAGTATCATTGACAAGTATTACTGTAATAAAGGGTCAAAGTACATTTATAATATAGAGTACTATGATCCAGTCTCCAGTTGTAACCAGCTTATTATGTCTTTGAGACATGTATGCAAAAAATTAACCTCAAGAGCTAAGTTCAATAGGATTATCTTGACATTTCTGTTGGTGACACATAACCAAAGTCTGTGATCAGTAAGGCAATCATAATTCTTTGTATTGCATGGAACTTTATCTGTTCCATGTACAATCAGTTATAGAAAAAAAGTGCAGGAGTGTGTTTATCAGCTTTGGAATCAGGCAAACCCCTTGACAAGCACTATGAAACAGATTGCAGACCTCACAACTTCTTTATTTAAGAATTTTGGACAGATCCAAAATAATGTGTGGGGGATAATGGATCAAAATCAGTTTTAAATATTGCTCTAATTCCCTTAAAAAGTTAATAAAACAACAGGTTTTGCATTAACATGAAACTCTGATGCCTGATATTTCTGCCTGTAATCCTCAGTACTTTACTAGAAAAGCCAACATTTTGGAAGGGACATGGCAAAAATATAAGTTAAAATCAGGAATGGCTAGTAATTAGAATTACAACAGCCAGAAGTAAAGTACTGCTCTGGCGGTAGGTAAAACAGTTTTTAAAAGTTGTTAGACATTTCATTCTGCAGCACTTTCTGCCTGGAAATATGGGAGAGTGAAGTTCTAATAGCTTTTAAAAGTTGTTCGATGTTTCATTCTGCAACACTTTAAAAGTTGGTTCACCTTCTGCTGCTGCTGTTCTTTGGCCAGCACAATCCATTGCTAGTCCTTAGTGTGAGGCTCATGCTTAACACTGCTTAAAGTGTCCTTAACAAACTTTTGTTAAGCACCCCAAGCATACCTCTCAACTGTCCCTGATTTTCAGGGATGTCCCTGATTTTGACTCAAGTTTTAGCTCTGTCCCTCTTAATCCCTCCTAAAACTAACGATTTTTGGAGGAAAGGTGGTGAATTACACTTAATGAATAATGACAATAATTAAGAGTTATAGATTTCTTTTACTTCAGAAAATGTGTATTAATTCATATGCTTTGATTCTGTCAGTGTTTCAAGTTAATAGCACTAATATTTTAAAAGTGTCCCTGATTGTCCCTGAGTTTTTCTTGACTTGTCCCTGATTTTGTTGAAATTTGTCCCCGATTGGTTGAGAGGTCTGACCCCAAGCTAGGGTTGTCACCTTTTCAAATGTCCAGAGTGTGGCATTTTAAGATAAATGTGTGATTTTGCATGACAAACCATTTTTACAACTAGTATAAAGGAGTGCACTTCACTTTTTTTTGCCAAAATAAAAGCTAAGTCATGAAGAATTTGATTTGTATATGTTGTTTCATATTATAGCAGTATGTTTAAGATATAAACATCTTATTCAATTATTAAAGGTATGTTAGAAAATATTTTTATCTTAAATTCTCAGGGCATTTGCTATTTTTCATATTTTTGGCAGAACACAACTGCCCAAATAGGAACTGTCCTGTGCAAAGAGGGACAGGGGTTATCCCTACCTTAAGCTCTGTTAAGATGAGGTCTTGCACTAGAGGTCATGCTTAACAAGTTTACTTTTCGTGATTTTGGAGCATAATCATTGTGCTTCTTGCACTATAAACTAGCTGACATTTAAAACTAGTAAGACACAAATAATCTTTACAGTATTAAGGAGTTTGAGACTACTGCTGTGAACAATAAATTGTTATCATGTGTCAATATTAGTAAAAACATATAAATTCATTATAGATTACCAAATGTATCTAATTTTATGTTCATACAGCACAATTTATAACATGTTCCTGCAGTTACAATATTAATGGATGCTTATATAGTATAGGCTATCAGTTAGTTAGGGGTTATGTGTCGACAACATAAGAGATTACTGCATTCAGTGTTTATACCAGTAGCAATATCAGAATATTAACCTTGTGCTGGTGTTCCTGTGTCATTTGTGCTGTGGCATTTTTTAATATTTGAGGTATAGTTGGTGCTGAATAGGATTTTTGAGGGTTTTAAGTAAGGCAGATATGATGTTGCTCTGTACTCTTGCATTATTTAACTGTTGGTATAGCTTGAATATACTGTACTGTGTAACAAAGTGTTGCAGACAAGATACAGGATCATTTTTTCATTCTCCAATTGATGCCATTTCTCCAAAGACATATGACAATGACGTTAGCGTATTAATTGGAATAAGAGGACAACACCCCCAAATGTGTCATATATGTACCCCCTACAAAAATGCTTATATTGATAATTCTTGCATTTAATTAATGTTGAGGTCATTGTTTTCCCTGAGTTGTTTGTGGACATGATATGTATCCCTATGTTTTTCTGATCCGAATCCATGTGAAAGATATAAAAAAATACACAATGATGTATTTAGATCATAATTTAATGTACATTTATATTTAGTCATCAGAAACATTAGAGCTGCATAGCATGATTCAAGCTGCTAGAAAACTCTATACATGAGATAGGTATATCCTGTAATAGAGTTGGATACAGGAGTGTATTTGCTAAGAGTTATATGTATGAGTATGAAATACTATTTTTGCACATAATTCTGGGTCTGTCAGGTGTTCCTAAAGATTTGCATAAGTAAAGGTGATTCTGAAGGGCAAAATAACTGTGCCTGCAACATATGCAGGGAAAACACAGAAGACAGATACCTTTGTGTGTAATTACAGAGGGCATTTTTTATCATAATTGTTAGCAAATGCCAAACAAGCTGTGATGCCCACCACTGCTACCAATATGTGATGGGCACCACTATGTGTCATCCCCACACTGGGCCAGTAATCGAGGAACCTGAGTCCTCACCACTGACACTGGGAGGCACGTGCACTTGGAATACAAATGGATGCATTCAGTATTTCCAGATCCAGACCTCTCTGCATCAAGTACAATTTCCCTTAAGAGCACACAGGGAACACACTCAGCCCGGGGTCTGGATGTCTCTATATCTGTCTCCCTCCAGGTACCCAATAAGACTCCCCCTGGTATAGCTGTAGGGTTAGGTCCTCAGCTGAGTGTCCAAGCCAAGTCCTCCAATACCCTCTCTGTAAACACAGTGCTTCATGTCCCTGCCCCAAGTAGCTGACACACACTCTTTTTTAATTTTCACACACACACACACACACACACACACACACACACACACACACACACACACACACACACACACACCTGGGAATCGCTGCCACAGGTTTACTAGCTATGTTCCTTCTGCCCAGACTATAAGGTAGATTCACTGCCACCAGACACTCTACAATCAGCTACTCTAAGTCCCTTAACAAAGGGTGCCCAGTTATACTTTATAATATTAATATTAATACAAATGGTAGTAGTTCACCAAGATGGCTAGGCCTTCTGGAGTGGCCCACACAGTGACACCAAATAAATATAAGTACTCTCAAAAGTTAGATACTCTCTACAAGAACCAGCCATAAAAAAAGTATTAAATATATTTAATAATAAGTAATAAAAGTACATGAAAATACTGAATATATATTCACAGTAAACCACAGAGTTCAAATCGCAGAAAATATTGAAAATTACATCGAAATACAGACTCAGATAATTAAAGAAAAACAATATCTAAGCTAAGCTTCACTATATTCCTGACTGACTCTAAAATAATTTTACTGTTCCCTAGTAACTTACTTACTTGGGCAAGGCAAGATGAAATACATGAGCAGTCTTTCTAGTTAGGCCACAAACAGAATACTCTATATTCTGAGATTACTCCCAGTAAAATATAATATCCAAGATGACTTGCTGAATGACCTCATCTGGTTACCTGACTCTAGGTTCCCACAATATCTCCTTTAGAAGTTTGAGACAGGACTTTAGAAGACTGCTACAATACACATTTAGAACTTTTATGGCAATTCCTGGAGCCATAAACATATACAACACTTCCCCCTTCTTTACAAAAACTAACAGATAATGGCTGCACAGACCTACTCTCTCCAGGCCTTCTCAGCACTGTGTGGTGCTATTTAATGATTTGCCATCTCATTTGCATTTCCCTTATTCTTCTTAAAATAATTCAGCTGGTTAACCATTGCTATGTCAGTGTCCTTTACTGAAACTTATACATTTAACTCAGTTACCATAATACATGCACATTTCACTTCATTTCAGCAGCATGCACTTTTGATACATTCTAACACAATTAACACAAAGCTCACAAATACATTTTCAGCACTAACATTTGTACAGATCAGATTGATATACTAATGACATGAGATTATTTATAAAATTCCAGCTAGCTGTGCTGGCACAAGTCTTACATCCACTGCCTTACTTCTTCTTGGCATGGCTGGCAGTACCTCCTATTGTCACACAAGCCTCTCCCAAAGTGATAGGAACATCCAGTGGAATAAAACCAGAAACCTAATTAGAAATAAATAGTAGCCCCAAAAAGTCTATAAAGCCTTAAGCCTACTGATCCAAGACAGAACAAAACCCATAGAGAACACAGAAAGTGCTCCTGGGCTCCTCTAAAATGAAATGAGGTGACTGGATTACACTAACAGTGCCAGTATTTGAGAAAGATAAAATAGGAGATGCTCCTGCCTGTAAAAATATAATCACAAATAAAAATCTACTTAAGTCTGTGAAGTATCCCACACAAAGTCTGTGTCTTTCAGCTTTTCCCGGTTAGGGGTCACCACAGCGGAACTCCGGTCCGCTAATGATTGGTAGTTGATTTTTATGTACCGATTTACCAAATCTGACACAAAGTACTGAAAATATTTTGTGAACCCTGGCAGGGGACAGATTAATGAATATCACTTTACTTAACGTGGGCATGTCTACAAATACAGATGAAAGAGTATTCAAGGAATTCCTAATATTAAAATAATTAAAGTGCTGATCAAATATAACAAGCTGATTTCCAGAGAGAGTTCACTGCCTGTCTTTTGGCAGCAAGCAATTGATAAGGTATACTAAGGAACTGTCGATATCTAACGCTATGCATGTGATATCTGACTCACAAAAACAGTTGGACAGGCTAAGAAAGTGTGCTCTTCAAACAAAGACAAGTATGATTTCTTTTTAAAGACAAAATTGCATATGGTGGTTATATAGTAAGAATATGTGTTACAAGCCAGGGGGAAAAAGCAATTAATCTTGCAATTGGAACAGAGGATTAGGGATCTATTAGCGAGCTGTTTTCAGAGGTCCAGAATTTGATTCCGCCAGAATCCATTGCTCAGCTGGAGACACTGAGCAAGTCATTTAACCAGATCTCGCTCCCAGGCTGAGTCTGAAATAGATTCATCAAGATCAGTTCTCTCCCCAGTTAAGAAATATGTATAAGTAACATAAATACATATAAATAACATAAAAATAAAGTTTGGCTTCAGAATGTGTTACCAGTTATATCCTGCACAGGACAGGTAAACAATGTTCAAAAGTTTTGAATGAACTTCATTCTGGGTTTAAATCAACTAAATGAGTTGCTACAGGATGAATCCTTTACAGAAAGAGATAGAGGACTATAAATGCGCCTGTTAGGAAATTAAAAAATAAGAATCTCCCTTCTAAACATCTTACAGATATCCCTTTTGTAAAAGGTACTCAGGCACCCTTGTTTGGTTTTGCTTATCAGGTTGGCTTGTGAGGCTTTGACATGGATGCAGTGCTGTTCTTTCACATATACTACATAATGGTACAGAGAAATTGACTGTACTTGCATCAAAATTACAGACTAAAATGATGTTTAAATGAGTATAGAGGCCCTCAGTCTAATCTTTGGAGTAAAGAAATGTAGCAAATATCTATACAGAAAAAAAGTTCTTAATTATAGATTTATGACCATTAGCAGACCGGAGTTCCGCTGTGGCGACCCCTAACCGGGAAAAGCCGAAAGACTCACACACACACACACACACACACACACACACACACACATACTAACCATCTGCATCACAAAAATAGGGATAGCCACAGAGACTGCTAAGAGGTTACAACACTGGATTCCATCCCAGGGTAATCTTTGTATGACAGTGAAATATAATGGAACCAAGCAGTATGACAGCATTGAGATGACACAACTAGAGTACAAAAGTCCAAAGGAACCAACAAGCATAGATCCTATGGTGATGCACCACACATTAGCTGTTATACAAGGATCCTATGGTGATGCACTACACATTCGCTGTTATGCATGGATCCCATGGTGATGCACTACAGATTAACTGTTATGCATGTATCCCATGGTGATGCACTACACATTGAGGTGCCACAACTAGAATACAAAAGTCCAAAGGAACCAGCAAGCATAGATCCCATGGTGATGCACCACACATTCGCTGTTATGCCAGGATCCCATGGTGATGCACTACACATTAGCTGTTATGCATGGATCCCATGGTGATGCGCTACAGATTAGCTGTTATGCATGGATCCCATGGTGATGCACTACACATTAGTTGTTATGCATGGATCCCATGCTGATGCACTACACATTAGCTGTTATGCATGGATCCTATGGTGATGCACTACACAGTAGCTGTTATGCATTTGCCTTTTAGCAGTGTTCTTATATGGTTAGTGAAACCATATGTGATCCATTTTTGTTACAACTCATTAGTCATAAAAGGATGGTATATGGATCATAGTTGCTTATGTCCAACCTTTTCTCATAGGAAGTTTATTATGTGGTTACAAAGAGATAATTCCATCAACATTAAATTCTATGGCACTGGAATTTACACACAAGGAGAACTTAGGGGTGGTAACAATGAAGTCCATATTCTGAAGTTTGATAGGGAGGGCTGGCACTGGTAAGGAAGCTGAAGAACTAGCAGCAAAAAGCTATACTGGATGTGAAATCCTCCAAGATATGCACCCTGAAGTACCCACAGTTCCATGTGAATAGCGATCTGTGCCATGTCAACATATCCATAGCTACTCTTAGGTCTTTTAATGGAGTCCTCATTTCTAACTTCAGCTGACACACACTCATCATGGCCTAAGATAATATGTACACAATCAATGGTATGTAAAAAAGTAATATCAGTTTTAAAGATAATGTTTACAATACATGGGTTTTCCAGACAGATTATTAAGGACAATGGCTCATGTTACAACAAAGGAATTCAAAACACTTATGATGTAAAATGGCATCAGGCATTCAGTGCCTGCTTTCACACTACTACGAAGCCACATATGAGATACACATAATACACGTATACTAATATTAAAGGACCACTATGGATAAATGATGAAAAGCATATATTTTATCATGCCATGAATTACTGCATCTCCCAAAGCTCCCTGCAACAAAGTAAGTACTCATTCCTAATTTTATTTTTTTAATCCTTAGACAGGTCATCAGTAAAACTAGATGTTCACAGGGAATGGCACAAGATGAAGTTTCACAAATGTATGACACACATCTGATGAGTTTTATCACAAGACAGCAAGTATTGCCATGGAACATGAAGCACTTAGCAAAGAGTATATCACCAATATGTGATAAACTGGCAAAACTGTTTTCAGGACTGAGGCTATTACGTACACTGCTGGTATTGGATATGGCACTCAACCGGTTAAGAACTGCTTACCATCTAGATATTGTAAAAATCAATTGAGTTTGAAGGACACATTTGACTAACTAGATGGTAATATGGAAATGCTGGGTTAATGGCAAAGCAAATCAATACCAGATGGGAGATTGGCCAGATCACAAAATGCAAAAGGATAACCATGTGCATTTCCAGAGAGAAGTGATTCACCAGTAGTACATACAAACAGTGATAACGAACAAAATCATGAATACTCAAACATGTTGCACAACAACCAGGATGAGGATGTTGGTGCCAAACAACCATCAGAAGAATAAGCTCACCCAATGGCCATACTGAGGTCACTGCTCCAAGTCCAGTCAGACTACAGAGGCACTGCCCTTAGCATCTGGAAACTTTCTTAGAGGGTACACTTATGAAATGGAGTGCACCATGCTTAAAAAAGAAATTGCATAGTTATTAAAATAAGTATCAAGCATTATTATTACTATTGTTAACATTAAGAAATATTACAAAATGTTTTATTTATGATGGATGCACCATTTGGAAAAAAAATTGATGCATAATATACTTCACTGTGTTCAAGATGAATTATTCAAAGGCCATAAGAATACAATGTCAGCAAAAACCTAGACAGAAAATGAATCTGGAAATGTATAAGAAGTATGTCATATTAAGTAATAGGTCCACTGCTGGGTTACATTTATTTTTTCTTCTACATTAAAAGGGAGAATGGGATGTTTGGTAAGCATATGAAGCACTCATCCATGCACATGTTCCTAGCTAAGACCACCATGGTACCCTGCAGTGGCAATTGAAGCAATACTTGTGTATGTACTGACACGTTGTAAGTGGTGTACTGCTTCAGCTCTCACTCGTTGTCTTGGTTACTCTGATCACAGTGTTATTTTTATTGCTCAGAGAGAGTTCTTCCCCCTTGGGTCCCATCTGAAAGTGAGCCTCACCCAGTATGGTTAACTCAATTAAAGTATAAATAATCGATTTATAAACATTTACCCTGAATTAGAGCTTAAAATGTTCACTTGTGCCATTAATTAATAATACAGAATAAAATAAAATCTAGCACTTGCATAGAACATCACTGGCATGTAAGAAGTATCCCCCTGTACTGTAATGCAATGTGGTACACACCAAACTGAAGGATGCAGTTTAATTTGATGAAATGTTCTGTTTTATGGAGTAAGGTAGTCTGTCATGTTGCTCACTGAAGGAATTAAGGACAGTGCACCTAATGATACCTTATTAACTTGAATTATATATATATATATATATATATATATATATATATATACACACACAAGTGCTGACACACCAAAGTAACTTATAAAAATGTCATGTGCTGTCACTACTATCGTCGCATGCAGGCAGGTCATGGTTCATATACACCATTAACTTAAACTGTAATCTCTAGGTCTGGATAACTGATTGCTAGTTTGGTGGCATTAGTATGTTGAAGACGATGGTGTCCTTCTGTGAACGAGAATATGTTGGATGCTTATTATCTTCTATTACCATGTTTCATTGGAATAGCAACGCTAGCCTACAATGCCTACAAAATACTCATGGTGCAGGGTTTAGGAGAAAATAACTGAGAATACATTGGAAAGTCTTAACAAAATGTCAGATGGAATGGGGCAGAGAAGTACATCAGACAACATAATTTAAAAACAGTTCATAGTATCAAGTGCATATGCTTACATGCTTCTTTATGCAGAACATTTCTAGAAATATATCTGTTCAGTCCAAAGTCAGGACGTACATTTCAGTGTACTTCAGTTGCCTGGAGCTGTGGATCAATATCAAAATGAAATCAGTAGAGAACAACATGAAAAATAACAATGTACTTTAAGCAGCAGACATAACTTGTCTGGGTGATAGCAGCTGGTTGAGGCATTAGAAGAGATTGTACTCAGAGCGGCATTACTAGATTTAGAGTCAGTTTATCCAACACTGAGAACCCATGTCCAATTATGTTTTTAGTCTTTGAAAAGTACTTGTACAGGTAAGTTTACCTCCACTCTGTGTAAGTAACTAATATAAAGCAACATAATCACTTCACATGCAAAACAGCAGTATTAAAACATGAGGACTATATAGAAACATATTATGTCAACAGGCTGGTTTGACATCTCTGCTGTACTTTATTATTGCCATGGATCATGTGGAGGATATTTCTGGGCATAGTAATGAAGGGGCACACATTACAGAAAGTGCAGTCAAATAGTGTAATTGTGCAGCAAGAAAGAACTGAAGTGTAAACTGTGGATAAGAGCACAGGCTAGAAGCTTGTTAGTTCCAGAAATAACTGTGGGCAGATAAAAGCACCCTCGTACTTCACAGGAAACATATCCTGTAGGTATAGGATTATTTTACAGCAGTTGTAAGGCTGATAAAGAGGTAGGTGAAAATGTCAAAGCAAAAAGCATGCTGCAGATGTTAGTACCTTACTATTAAACAGAATGCTTTGTTTTCTTACAAAAATTTCTGGCTGAAAGCAGCATCCAAACCAAACAGGGAGTAAATGTTTAGCTAAATGATGATTATACAGCTCCAAAATAAGTTGTCAAACTGTATGCAGTAACTACTGGTTTTGACCTATTTGCCATTATTTTTAAAAAGTCTCTTGGTAATAATTTCATTGTCAACCTATCTGCCTTTGAAGAGCTGAAGTTCGGAAAAACTTTGATATCCCTAAGGAATCAAGAGAATTATTACAACAGCTATGTTGTCACAGAAATACAGAGCTCTTTTTTCTTTTTAAATTAATTTTTCTTTCTGATTGCAGGCAACATCTGCATTTCATGCAAGTTTACCAGTAAGCAGAAAACAATGCAGACGTACTACCATAGACACGATAAAATCTGTGATTTAATAAAACTCTTAAAAGACAAAACAAATGAAGAGAACGTAGGATTAGCACTTTTGGTAAAACCTTCGTCAGATCCTTTATTCACTCTCATCATGAAAATCACAGTTTCAGATTTATGGCTCTAATGAAGCTGAATGAAAGCCGAAAGGGGAGGTGACATGAGAAACAGAACTGAGGTGGAAGAGACCAAATGGATTATGGAACTGAGAGCAGATAAACCACCGGGCTTTAATGGAATGGTACCTCTAAAACCCATTCTGAAAGAACGGAGCATAAACATAGAAAGTGGAAACAGGAAGAGGGAATAAGCAGAACTTATTCCTGCTACTTGTAACTTTGGATGACTACCACCAGAGGGACCTGTCTCCATTAGCATGGAAGAGGAACCGCCCCTGAACAGCTTGATTGGTTGAACACTGTTTAAAAGTTTTGCCTTGATGAGAGTGAATAAAGGATCTGAAGAAGGTTTTACCGAAAGCGCTTATCCTATGTTCTCTTTGTTTGTTTTGTCTTTTGAGAGTTTTATTAAATCACAGATTTTAACATGTTTATGGTGGTACATCTGTGTTGTTTTTTTACTTTGGTTCTTTTTTGGCAAGACTACCTTCAGCAGTGTGTACTTATTTTTTGTTTCAGTTTACCAGTAAGCTGTAGGTGCACAAGAGAGGAGGTGTGCAGGAAATGTATGGTATACAGGGCCAGTCCTGCCCTAAATAACCATCTGCACATCATCAGAGGGAGAGGAAAGCTGTGAAAGATATTTTGTAAGAGTAACACATGATTAAGTGGCAGAATCTTAGCTTATACATACTGAAAACCATGAGAACTCCTCTAACAAGAAATTGGTTGATGTGTGGCAGGATTTTCTGGGTAAAACAAGACTTGAGAAATGGACTTTGAGACAGATAAACAGCTAATGTCACTGTGCTGCATGAGGCTTAATGGGAACAGATATTTACATTTCAGTGGCATGAAGAAAGAGTAGCAAGGCAATGAAACATAAGAGCATATCATCGAAACTTCAGTATTTCCATTTTCTTGGAACTTCTGGTTAAATTCGGAATTCAGAATGACCCAGGTACCACTTAAAAGAAACAGAAAAACAGATTCATGGAAATAAGAGTTGTGGATTAGATCTATCATTTGAAATGCTTTGTAGTTTTTAAAAGTCACTTTTTGATCTTGTCAGTTTATGTGCATGTATGTGTGTGTGTGTGTGTGTGTGTATGGTGTGTGTATATACACACACACACCACACACACACACACACACACAGTTTCACTGTGGAAACACTAGGAGTAGGAGAAATTCCACAAGTTTCAGTAGCTTGCAGGAAAAATAAGGCAAATGGCATAATACTGAACACTTTTCTCCACAGGAAATCATTGCTGGTATGATTTCTTATTGTGTGCCCACAATTATTCACTATTTAGCAAGATTTCTCTCTTCTTCCAGTTGGTGCATCTGTGGAATTAGTAAATATAATTTTTTTTTTTTTTGTTTTGTTTTTATTTTTTTTTGGTGGGGGGTATGGGGTTTTCCTCCAGGCAAAAAAACAAGAAAAAGGGATTTTCTGCCCTTTTGATTTTAGGGAATTTTTTTTTTCATTGTTTTGGAAGATCGACTTTCAGGAATTTGGAGTTTCATGGTTTCATGGTGGAACCCACGCGCACACATACATATATATATATATATATATATATATATATATATATATATATATATATATATTATATATATATATAAACTATGAAACTAGTGATAAAGAGAGAGAGGGAGAGAGATGATATATATAGTATATATGCACACACACATATACATATTTTGTGTGTGTGTGATATATATATATATATATATATATATATATATATATATATATATGTATATGTATATATTTATGGTATCAGTTATTTTTGCTGACTGTTTTTATTTGACCTGTGAATCATCTGATTGTTTTTGCTAATTTTCAGGTTGCCAAACCCCTTAATTTTGTGCAATAATGTGTGACAGTGGGGTATAGTGATTTTTCACTTTTTCCCATTGCTGTGTAATCACAAAAATGGTATATATAAGTAACAGAGATATGGGGGAGGCACAGCCACCCACATTGAAAGTGCATAGGGCCTTGTTCCTTGAAAAAAAATAATGTTTTTTGTTTTGTTTGTTTTTTATTTTATGATCATATGCATTCATGGAAAGTGGTTGATGTTTTGCCATTTGACAATAGTTTATTTTGACTTTTGCCAATAGAGTCATGTATAAAGAGAAAGAGAAAGAAAAAGAGATTAGTACTGAGACTGACAATTGATGGATAAATAGATAGATACTTACAGACATAGACACAGAAGTAATAAACATTTAGTGCATATATAGGGGTAAATGTAAACGTACTGATAAGTTTCCCTATGAATGGCAAAGCTACAATTCGTGAGAGTGAGGTCCGTAATCTCATAGTATAAGATATTTCATGCAGCATATTAATTAGTTCTTCACACATTCCATTGTTCCGTTGTTCCTTCTTTTAGTTTGAATTACTGCCTCCCGTTTATTTTAACTGTTGGGTGGAGTTTAAGGTAGTCTGCAGGTACTCTAGCTCTGAGATAACCTTGAGTAGGTCTTCTTACGATGGGAAAGTTTTTGACAATAAAATGTATTGGAGATACACATATGATATACAGAAAAATAATCACAAGCATCTTAAAATGGGATACATAAGTATTAAATGTATGTGTAAGGCACCGCTCCATTCCAGTTAAGAACATCATGGCTAATAAATGTGTCGAATATTTTTCATGAAAGGCCTTGATAAAGTAAAGGAGACAAGTATTCTCTCATCTTGTTTTATCCTGAGGCATACTGACTTATCTGAAAACACTATTTAAGGCACTAAAAAAATAGATTCACCTAGTGAATAACAATACGTTTTCTTTCATGTAACATTCTATGAGAATTAATGTGAGAGTTCATATAATATGGTCTCAGCTTTTAAACTCCAACATTTCCTTTTTACATTAAATGCAGTGGAAGTAAAATATTTTTCTTAATAGAACCAGATGCATTCAATCGGTACATTATCAATATAAGGATAAATAAATCTTTATAGTTTCCAAATGATCCAACATATAATTTAAATGTCTTCTTGCAGAAGAATCCAGTAAGCAAATTATGAATATATAGCACCATGGACCACACTGGAAACCTTGGCACTTGAATATGAACATAATGGAATACCACGTTTAGGAAGACTGAGAAGTTGTGAGTCGTCTTCTACAAACTTCTAAAGGTAAGCAGTAAATGGTGCTTGCTATTATAATAGTTGTTTGCAAATGTTAAAGGACCAGTATTATTAAACCTAGCAGTAATACATACATGCTAAAATGGTATATTAACTGGTAGAAACCACACCAAGCACATGCTAATACTTTCCAAATATTCTAGGAACTGGTTGTCATTATTTTGTTTTTCAACAGAAAAGCAAGTAGATAGACTAAAAAGCTTATTTGATTTATAAATGAAGCAAGGAATACATCTGACTTTAGCTGACAGTTGTGACACAAGGTTACATTTTCAGACATATATTTAGTAAGCATACCCTCTAGAAACTTTAGGTGGATAAAGAAGTTTGTTCAATGCATTATATGAGATTGCAGAAAATTGTTTATCTTGTTAATGCACACATAGACATTTACACGTAGTTGCTTTAAATATTACCATTATTTTAAAGTTTTGTTTTTTTACAAGTGCAGATAACTGACTATTGTTAGCCTCAAAACATTTTCTGAAAATATAGGCAAGAAAACTTTAGGCAGGTTTTACAGTGGCATTACTTGATCTGTTAGCTGAAACAATCTGTTGAATTCGACAGCCCTTCATAAGCAGGGTCAGCTTTTATATTGCTAGGCCTTCAAAGTATAATTGAAGTACCTTCTTAGCAATAAGAGGGCATTCTCCAGTGAGGCATCAAACACACCTGCAAACAATGTGCTGCTGTCCTAAATATTGTCAAGTAAGAAGTATGTGAATCACAAAAAGAGAAAGTTTCAGAACTGCAACAAGAACACACCGGGAACTGTGACTTGATATATATATATATGTATGCATGTGTGTGTGTGTGTGTGTGTGTGTGTGTGTGTGTGTGTGTGTGTGTGTGTGTGTGTGGGTGGGTGGGTGTATCAGATACATAGATATATATATATATATCTATGCACATATATATATATATATATATATATATATATATATATATATGTATATCTATATCTAATATATATACATATATATATATATATCTATATATATATATATATGGGTCTACTTCAGTAGACCGACCGCTCACTTACCCAACACTCAGTTGCTGGAGACCACAAAACAGACACCTTCAGAAGACCGACATCTGGAAGACCAATGTTTCACACAAGGTAAGTAAGTGCTTGGCCATCCTGTTGAACTTTGTTCCTTACTCCCACGGTATTAAGGAGGTGTGGGGGGCAAAGGCGGGGGGTGAAGCCTCCCATATTGTTGGGTTTAGTTTTGCTTACTTTAGTTAATTTAATCGGGATGGGCAAGAGGTTACTTACCTCACGTGATACGTCAGTCTTCTGGATGTCGGTGTTCTGAAGGTGTCGGTCTTGTGGTCTCGGGCAACTGGGTGTCGGGTAAGTGAGCTGTCGGTCTACTAAAGTATACTGATATATATATATATATATATATAGAGAGAGAGAGAGAGAGAGAGAGAGATGTGTGTGTAAGAAATTAGATATAGATATATATGATTATATAAACATCAGTCAACTTAGGTAAACTCTAAACCCTCAAAAAGCTCTGCCTGTTTGTATTAAGCTCTATGCAGAGCTTGGGTCATGGCTGAAAAGGGTTATTTGCACTGCATTTTTGCACAGTTAACAATATGTTCATACATGCATGCATATTATTAAGGTGATTCTAGCTAACAAGTAAAATGCTTTTAGGCTAAGGACTTTAAAATGATTTAAGTGTTATATCACAAGAGGCATTTTGAAAGATGATGTAGCAAGTAATCTATAGGCAGCTATCTGCACTGAGAAAGGAGGTTTCTCATCTCCATGTTAAGTTGTTCTGCATATGTGGGACCACTTCTGCAAGTCTAGGCTCATAGATTCTGCCACCATTGTCACAGAGGTTGCAAATGAAAAGTAAAACTTAGATCATAACGGATACATGAAAGGTGAATTTGGTGGAAAAGTGAATGTCTCTTCTGAGCTGCTCTAATCCAGTATTCATGTGTCATCCTGGAACAAAATAATCTAGTCACAGGAATGAGCCTAAATGCAGACCAGAGGGAGCCCAAAGACACAAGAATATGTGATACACCGTATTTATTAACTATGATGCTTTAATGCACTTTAGTACTAGTGTTCCTCTGTAACTATTTGCATTTGATTTCAGGTTTGTGCTCTGTGTCCCATATGTTTTTTTTTTTGTTTGTTTACAATACTGCATAATTCGTACATGTAATTTCAATTAAATGACTAATCAAACTGGGTAAATGCATATTTTAGTAAAGATTGCAGGCTACATTTCACTGACATTTCTTTTAGGTGGAAACTATATATTTTGCCTCCTGATCTGGCAGTTCAGCAGCACTTTTATTATCTTTGCATCAAACGTGAGTCACTTCACCTAGGACATGCCCACTGAGCACCTCTTGGATCCACCTGACAAAACAGAACATTCAAATTATTTGTTTTTCTGTGGGGAGCAGGCTTCTCCACACAAACTACAAAGCAGAACAAGATCTCTTGTACTCTCTACAAGTAATCAGAGCTCACCATGCCTTGGAGTAAGTTATAACACAGATGTAAAGAATGTTCTGTTCAGTCAAGTGGTCCTAACAAAAGTTTCTTCAATGAGACAGTCCTAAACAAATTAAGTCATTGAATGTCTTTTGCCTCACTATTTTGAACTTATTTTTTTTAATTATTTTGAGCTTTAATACTAATTGCTTATAATTTCTTGTTATAGAAGTTTTAAATATTGAATCTTCAGTAATCTGTTTGACTATTGCATTTAATATTTTTGCATGTTACATGGTAGGTTAGCAAGCATACCTTTAAAATAATTGCATAAGCAAGGAGATGTTTTGATTATTAACAAAGTAGTTTAATGGAGTTTAGATGTGTGCAGTATCCTAATAGCAATCTATGCAGTAGTTAAAGCTTATATTAACGAGTGTGATGTTTTAACACCAGTGCTCTTGTCTTTGTAATGAGTACTATTTTTTAACAAGAAAAGTGCTTTATATTTTAATTTTTAAGTGCCTTACATTAGTGGTTGTTTTTACTTATGCAAACATTCTGAAAGGTAAGTTTCATCCCATTATGTGAAAGTGATGCTATGCCTGACACCATGGATATATTTTCTAATATATCAGACTTTTCTTTATTTACAAGTACTTGTGTTGTTAAAGAATGGCCTTATTGACAAAATGCTGCTACTCAAGTGGCTGTTTAGCCTTGACACATTTGAAATCAGTATAATTGAGTCCAGTTATATATGCCTGCTTTAGCTAGCCTAAGGTGAACTGACTCAAAGATCACTTAATTATTTAAATGTTATCTAGTGTAACAGCCATGCTGCTACTTTGTCACCAAATGCTAGGATAACAATATCTGCTATTATTTACCTTAGCATTATTTTTTACAAAGTATAATATCTAAACAAATATTACTATGCGAGTTTGCCTTGTTGTCATACCAAATGTTAGAAGATCAAGCATTATATAAAAGATAAAAGAGAGAAAGAAAGAGAGAGAGAGAGATTGGATCATCAAATTCTGTTTGATTCTCACTGCAACTCTATCAGCTGTGTGACTTGATAAACCAATGGGCAGTGATGTTATGTTCAAAACATTGGATTTAAGCGTGCCACTGCTATGAAATGGCACTATTCTTGATCATTTATGTTTATCTTCATGAGAGCTGTAGTTTTCATATATATATATATATATATATATATATATATATGTATATATATATATATATATATATATATATATATATATATATATATATATATATATTTTATATATATATATATATATATATATATATATATATATATATATATATATATATATTTTATATATATATATATATATATATATATACAGGTTCCTATCAGATAATCAGATGATCGAGTTTTCACAAACTTGAAATTCAAATGGTCAAGAACATATGATCAAGTTTTTTGAAAACCTGAAGGTTTTGAATGGAGATTGTGGTATAGTGTTGATTAGAAAATGTACCCTTTTCCCCACTGTAGTACAGTCTCGAAGTTGGTATATATAATTTACAGAGGTGTGGGGATGCAGAGGGGCTTGTCCCCCTGCAAAAATATAAAACTAGGTAAATGTTTGTGTTTTTTTCAGGTTTTTTTTTTCAAAGTTTGAGTTTTCAGAAATTTGATTATATAGTCTCGGCCATATTAATTTTGATTTTCTGAAAATTTGATCTTCCGACATAGACCCATATATATATGGGTCTACCTGACATGGTCGACAGTTCATATGGTTGACAGTTTATTTGGTCGACAGTTCATTTGATCGACAAGCATATATATATATATATATATATATATATATATATACAACATAGACACATATATATATATATATATATATATATATATATATATATATATATATATATATATATATATGGTTCTACTTTACAGCATCATCTGACCATAACTTTGACTTGATTAACAGCAAGATGACAACATCTAAAGTTTAGAACAGTGAATTCCCGGAACAACAAATTTCACCTCTGGGAAATTAACCCCTTGGCCACCACTGACAAAAAACCCCCCTAAAGAAATGAAACCTACCAAAGTGGGGGGGGGTGTTCCCCCACCCCTCTACTTAAATATTCCAACTCTGAGATTGCACTACAGTGGTGAAAAGGGCAAAGGTCGTCAGTGGTAACCAAGCGGTTAGTTTCCTGGAAGCGAAAGTCGCGATTCTGAGAATTCGTTCTTCTAAACTTTAGATGTTGTCGTCTCACTGTTAAGCGAGTCGACATTATGGTGAGATGATGTTATAAAGGGCAACCATATATACAATATGTATGTATGTATATATATATATATATATATATATATATATATATATATATATATATATTAAAAAACTTAGTCATTCCCTAAGGATATAGCCAATGTATTAGGGACAAATTCAGCTCTAAATTTACTTGCCTATCTCCCCTTATCATTCCCCAGCTTATAAGCACACTCATACCATCACCTCTAATTACCATTGAGAAGGACATGAAAGAGGTCTCTCTACAGCCAGAAATACTTTTTCCATGAGTCCTGATAATGTGCCAGGCTGCCTTCTTGTAAGCAACAGATATTGTCTTGGAGATTCGTTTCTAAGTCTATTCAACCTCATCCTCTCCACTGGATTCATGCAAGAGGAATGAAAAACTGTGGTCATCGTTTTGTTCCACAAAGGGGGAATCCACTCCTGATCCAGGAAACTATTGACCTATAAGCCTCATCAGCATTATCTAAAATGCAATGGCATGCATTGGTATGGAGCAAGGACTTTGGGAGACTACAAGCCATGGACCCAATCAAGTTTGAGTTTGTTAAGTGGTAATCCTGCGTCCTTAACCTGGTGGGCTTCTTTGAGCTAGTCATTGATGCAAAATGCTTTGGCATATGAATTCCCACACTGACTACCTGAAACTGGCCAAGGCCTTTGGTCCATTACCACCTGGATAGCAAACTGGTTAACAAACAGACCCTAATCTATTAGTTTTGGAGGTACAGTCTCTTCAAAAAGAGAAATTTCCAGTGGTGCTGCCCAGGGATCAATCCTAGGACTATTTCTCTTTGGTATTTACTTTCCTAATCTCAAGGCTGATATCAAGGTCCTGAGGCTGACTAAGTCTGCAGTCATGTGCAACCTTGAAGCTGTCATCAGTTCCCCACTGGCTTCCAGATTCTTCAGGAGGAACTAACATGCCTGAGCCACAGCCTAAAACTAAATGCCAAGACATATAGCACGTTGCCTTTTGGCAATACTGGATACACATGCATCTACCACATAGTTGGCTCAGTCATTAGGGAGCTGGACATTTCACTGACAATGAGCTATCCCTTGAGCACCATGTATCTACTGTTATTAGAAAATCCTTTAACATAACCAAATTAATGATCAGGAGTATTAATTCCAGATGTAAGGAAGTTATCACCCCTCTCTACTCCTCCCCCAACAGGCCTATGATAGATAAAATGCCCCTTTTTGGATGTACCTGTTTAAGCATATGACCCAGCTACAGAGACCAAAGCATTTCCTCAAGAGCATTTCTTCCTTGAGCTACCCAGACCACCATAAAGTACTCCTCACTCTTCTATTTCCTACAGACATTTTAGATGTGAACTCTGTCTAGCCAACAGATCCTCAGAGGATCAAATCAAATGCAACCTCTTGCATATTTGCACAAGATTATCATTTTGTGAAATCACTCTCCTTCAACTATTTAAATTTACTGGCCATCCTACTGTATTCCATAGTACCATAATAGAAAAGTGCCCACCCCTTTCAGTCTGTCTTGCTCTTTTAAAAATAGTGGATCACCACTGAAACCTAACTTTTTAGACAGCTAAAACTTAAGTTACCCACTTTCATATCAAGTGCTTAGTGCACACTGCAGTGTTTAGGATAAACCATTTTTTTCATCTAACCTATAACAAGACCACCAGTTACTGGAGAGTCCACATTCTGCCTCTCAGTAGTCATCTTAGGATTAGTGCTTCTGTTTTCTCCTGGTGAGAGAAGGAGTACAAGGACATCATTTCCTGGAGAATGCTAATCACCAGAAAACCTAATATCTGCTTTATATGTGACAGCTTGGAATCTGTGCCTATATTCTGATCCTGGTGATTCCTGACGGTTTCTGGTTGGAGAGTGAGTGTCTGTGCTTACTGTACCTGATTGTTCTAGTTGCTATTTGAGACATCTAAAAGAAAAAGACTACAAGCCTACAGACCCTTGCATCATCTGGGACAAGACTGTGGATCACCAAACAGGCTGTGGCCTACTTCTCTTCTTGGGATTGGTGCTAACATTTTGCGTCTGGTGAGAGAAGAAGCAAAGCAGCATTGTGTCCCAACAGAGTGAAGCTGCGGTGAGAGCAGCATTAGTAGTAGCCATTCATGTGATGCCCCTCTTTTCATCATTCTTGACAAGTTAATTATTTGTTTTCAGTAAGTACTGCTTGATTTGTTTATAACTTCAGAATATCTGCTTAAATACTTCATCCTTAAATTTTCAGGGTCTGTGTATTCATTTCCACTCAAATGTTTGGCAGTGCTCTGCACAGACTCAGACACCTTGAGTGACATTTTTCCTGTAAAAGCACAATTGAAATTTCTCCAATATGTAGTTGCACATAGGACAACTAGTTTGCAGTGACAAGCACATACATACATACACATAATTGCAAACCAGATACTCATGACAGTGATTGATATTCTCACTCCAACTGTCTAATCAATAAAAAAGGGTCTGTTGCCATGGATATGTACTTTCCTACTGTCTCTGTTACTGCCTTAGTGGATATGGGCATCCTGAGGGAATGTAGACATTGCCTCATGTTTACTGACAACCAGTTAATTCTCAAACAAACTGATATGGTATGTGAGAGATGTATTTACACAATGTCACTGGAGGCAAAGCTCTCATATAAAAGTACTTCTAATGTCAATAAGGTTGTCAGTAGTAGACACGCTGTGCCCATCATGCAAAATTCAAAGAAGACATTTAGACCCACATTTGTTGAGGCACTTACATGTAATCTTCTTAAACCACAAAGACCTCCTAAATGAAATACACATAACAAATACCCTCAGCAGCTCCAAATGCACTCTTACAAAACAACACCAGATCAATACATGGAATTACATCTCATGGAGCCTCTACCTCTAAGCCCATAAGGCAAGTCACCATACAATCCAACATTGTAGTCATTGGAGACTCCATCGTGAGACACACTGATGTCCCTCTCACCAGGCTGAATAAGGAGAAAGTTATGGTCAGTTGCTTATCAGGGGCTAGGATCCGACGCATTAGACATGCACTCGGGTCATTGGACAACAATTACCAATACAACTCAATCATAGTCCATGTGGGAATAAATGACTTGAGATGTACCTCCCTAGACTATATGAAGAGAGACATCACAGAGTTTTCGGAATGTGTGTCTCCGGCTGGTATGAGCCTAGTATTGAGCAGCATGTTATCTTCTCCAAGGATGATTCCACAATACAAAGAGAAGATAATTGACTTTAATAATTGACTTTGTTTCTAGTGTCATTCCAAGGGGGTGCAATATTTAAAAGCATGGAAGGAGATGGCCAACAAACCACGCTGCTTTGCAGGGTTGGTCTGCACTTCTCCCCTCTAGGCTTTTGAATATTAGCTAAAACATTGTCTTCCCCCATAGTGCCTTTTTTTAGGCAATGCCAAACTGAAACTACTTCTGACATAGCAAATCAAAACCAAAAAAATCTAAAGGCATTACTGCTCAATGCTAAGAGTCTAAACAAAAAAACTCCACTCCCTAGAAGCTCTCTTTCCTCTATAGAATGCTGATGTCTGTGTGGTCACTGAGACATGGTTTAAAGCCATGTAGAGCACACCAACAGTGCAAGGTTATAATGCCTTCCACACATTTAGGCCAGCTACTGCACAGGCAGGCACTAAAGGTGGAGGTGTCTCTATTTACATCAAAAATAAATATACTGCAAGGCAGGTCAAACAGGACAATGCACTTGAGCTGTTCCATGCTGAAATTACCATAGGTAAAATCCAATACTACTTGCTTGCGAGTTATAACCCCCCCCCCCCCCCATGACCCAGGAAACTCATAACATGTATTTAAACTTATTAGCAACACTAACCATCCAACCCAATACCATATTCATGGGTGACTTTAATTACCCCACTATTAACTGAGAATATTATAAGACACCAAACGTACATGCATAGAGATTCCTGGATTTTGTAAACACAAACTCCCTGGACCAGATAGACAATACACCAACCAGGGGTACAACCATACTGGATCTGGTCCACACTAATATGGGAGACTGCTGCACATACACCCCTACTGTAATGCATACCCTGGTAAGGTCAGACCACAAAATGGTCTCCTTTGAAGTAAAAATAAAACCTGGACCCCCAGCTAAACCTGGAATATTCAGGAACTATTCTAAGGCTAACCTCCTGCTATTAAGTGAGAAACTGGCAAAATGTCAAGCCCCCATAAACCCTGAGAACACTTCTGCCTATGCAGAACTGTTCACAGATACCCTGTATAAGCATGTTAATAGCTGCATAGAGGCAGCTGTACCCATCAGGAAGAAGTACAGAACTAACTCAAGAAACAAGCCACCCTGGTGGAATCACAAAATCAATCAGCTGTATAACAGGAGGAAGAAAATCATGGCAAAAATTAGGAGGTGCAGCACCCAGCAGGATGAAAGCACTCTCATCAAACTAAACAAACAACTCAGAGGACAAATAAAGACTACCAAGCCGAAATTTGAGGTAAGTTTGGCCTCCCAGGACAAGGACCACTACAAAGCATTATTTATCTATGTCCACAACCTCAAAGGCAATACACCACTGTGTGCAGAGCTCATTGTAAATAGAGCCACCTATACTGAGCCAGAGGATACAGCAAACCTCCTGGCTGATAAATTCAGTTCCAACTTTAGTCCTCTCTCCCCCACAACCTTCCCTCAGGAAATATCATCAAATATAACTCCCCCTACTATCACTAGGTCCTTAATGCTCTCTCTAAGACCAATAACACTGCATCTATGGGCCCAGACAATATCCCAGAATGCCTTCTAAATAGCAAGAAACATGACCTATCAGGGCCTGTGGAATTACTGTTTAACTGTAGCCTCCAAACAGGCTTCATACCTCATGAATGTAGAAAGGCAACAGTCATCCCTCTGCACAAAGGTGGGCCATCTAAAGACCCTGGAAACTACAGACCCATAAGTCTCACTAGTCTTATATGTAAAGCCATGGAAAGAATTATCCTGGAGATGATCAATAGAAATATAGTAAACCTCCAGACACTGGAGCCAACACAGTTTGGATTCATCAAGGCCAGATCATGCCTACTCAACCTGGTGGAATTCTTTGAGAAGGTCACCAAAGCAAGGGAGGAGGGCAAAATCGTTCACACTGCCTACCTTGATCTGGCCAAGGCATTTGGCACAATACCTCACTCAGGCATTGTTGACAAACTCAAGAGGTTAGGTACAAACCCATATGTCACCTGGTGGATAGCCAACTGGCTCACAGACAGGACCTAGAAAGTTAAAATTGGGGAGTCCACCTCTATAAAGAGGCCAATCACAAGTGGAGTCCCTCAGGGATCAGTCCTTAGATTGCTCCTTTTTGGCATTTGCTTCTCAGAAGTCAAGGCCAATGTCAGTGGTCTCTAGCTGACTAAATTTGCAGATGATTGCACATTAGGAGCTGTAATTGAATCTCACAAATGTTTTCCATGAGGGGCTGACACAGACAAACAACTGGTGTCAGAGCCATGGACTAAAACTAAATGCCAATAAATGCATAATAGTATCCTTTGGGAAGTCATCCATCCCTGGAACTATAATATTGACAACACACCCCTTAGAGTTGACCCAGTAGTCAGGGACTCAGGGACACACATAGATAGTAACCTAGCCTTTGATTATCACATGTCTACAGTGGTGAGGAAATCATTCTATGTTGTGCAACTTATAAACAAAGATATGGCATCTAAGTCCAATTAAGTCATTGTTCGACTGTGTTCAGCATTCATCAGACCTATCATTGAGTACAGTGCCCCCTTTGGTATGTACCTAACCAGGCATATCCAACAATTGGAACGTCCACAGAGGTTACTCACAAAAAGAATACAGGGCATAAATAATATGTCCTATGCAGACTGACTCAAGGCCCTATCCCTGTATTCTGTCTCCTACAGGCTTTTGAGGGGAGATCTATGTCTGGCATGCAGGGCATTGTCAGACTCCACTGTGATGGACCTCCTGCATATCCACAAAACAAGCTGCACCAGAATTACCAGTTCTAAAGACTTAAACCTTGCCTGTGATATAAATAGGACCTGCTGGAGAGATAGGTATGTATCCCGGAGACTACCCCGTCTATGGAACAGGCTCCCCATCCATGTGAAGCAGAGTTCCTCCCTAATCAAATTCAAGTACAACTTGGACAATTAGATGGGAAACTGGAAATTAATCTCTGGTTTGGCACCTATGTCTCTAATGGACACAGGTAACCTGTAAATGGTTCATCTCCCAGGCCCATGCTTACACTTATCAAGGGTATCAGAACTTGTCAGAGATTTGGGATGCATGGCTAGGCTTAAAAAGGCCCCTATGGTTGTTAGCCTAGTAAACACCTATGAACCTATAATAACACCCTTAGTACCAACACAAGAAATCTTAACTTCCACCAAAACATAAATAAGACCTGTTGGTAAGATAGATATCTATATCACAGATAATTCCTCTATTATGGAATAGAATTCATTTGGATATAAAGTAAAGTAGCTCCCTGACCTTGTTTAAGCAAAACCTGGATGAACAGATAGGCAGTTTTAAATACACCCTGGGTCTGCTTCTTCAAACTGTCATTGAAAGAAGTCAGAACTAGGTATAAATCAGTCTTGATAATGATAATTTATAATTAGGATTATTATGCCTGGGTTATCAATGCTCCTCTGAATCAACAGCCTAGTATCAACCTATAAACCTAGGAAACCTACTCATCTAAGCATCAGGAAAGGTCAGTAACATTACACCAATGGCACTTTCTGAAGGACAAAAGTAACAGAAATTATTTACAACAGAATTTTATTTATCTTGTCATTATTACTGGCAATGTATTACATATAAACAACAAAGGTGCCAAAGGTTGCAAATTGTCTCACGGACAGAACCAACACGGTGAGAGTTGCAGACTCTAGGTCCGACTACAACCAGTTACAAGTGGCGTCCCCCAAGGCTCAGTCCTAGGACTCCTCCTGTTTGGTATATACTTCTCAGAGGTACAGGCACAGGAGGACTTTGGCTGACCAAGTTCACAGACGACTGCAAACTAGGGGCCATAATTGATTCTCCGGCTGATACAGACACCCTTCAGAAGGGTCTCACTGAGACGGATACCTGGTGTCAAAATCATGGCCTTAAGCTGAATGCAAAAAAGTGCATAGTCATCCCCTTTGGAAAAAAACAAAGTACCCATGAACTACCACATAGGTGGTAGTCTCCTAAATGCAGAAAAAGTAATAAGGGATCTGGAGACCCTAGTAGATAGCAATCTTTCCTTTGATAATCATATTGCCAAGGTGGTTAGATAATCCGTCTACGTAGCCTACCTAATCTCAAAAGGGGTTCGCATCCAGAACAAAGGAGGTTATTGTGCCTCTCTACTCTTCACTTATTAGACCCATTATAGAATACAATGCCCCATTTGGGATGTACCTTACAAGTCACCTGCAACAGCTGGAAAGACCACAAAAGTACCTCACCAAGAGGATTACTGGCCTCAAACAGATGATCTATGCAGCCCGACTAAATAAACTCCAACTGTACTCGGTTGCATACCGCTTACTCAGAGGTGATCTCTGCTTGACATACAAAGCCATGTCCAACCTAGAATTGATGGATATGCTCTACCTAAAAAAAAAAACAAATCCCTGAGAGCCACACGCTCTAGGGATATAAACCTCACCACAACGATAAACAGGATGTGCTGGAGGGATAGATTCCTGACCCAGAGACTCCCCATGCTTTGGAACAAGATTCTAATATACATCAGGCAGAGCCCCTCACTAGTGCTCTTAAAGAGAAACCTTGACGGGTGGATGGGAAACAAAAAATTTACCCCGGGGATCACTGCAGTGGCTCTGCTGGACAGAGGTGCAGGGAACTAATGGCTCTGCTGGTCAGAGGCACAGGGAACTAATCTAAGTAGGTGGTGAAAGCCAACACACTCTGGCTAGGCTTATAAATGCCCTTTGGCAGATAGTCTAGTACTTACCTATGAACCTAAGTGAGCAGTAGAAACACCACAAGCCCAACACATAGAATAAAATAATCCATGTGTGTGTGTGTGTGTGTGTGTGTGTGTGTGTGTGTGTGTGTGTGTGTGTGTGTGTGTGTGTGTGTGTGTGTGTGTGTGTGTGTGTGTGTGTGTGTGTGTGTGTGTGTGTGTGTGTGTGTGTGTGTGTGTGTGTGCGCGCGGGTATAGGGCAGTAGTAGGTTGAACTGACACTACTCTGACACCCTTGAAAATCTGGAACCCTGTGCCATCCTGCAATCTGGTGCCATGGAATAATATGTGCTTCAATTAAAAAAAATGCTTTGTCTCCTTTTAAAGCATAGCAAGCAGCTGCTACAGTTCAGGCTACGCACAGTGTTATAGTACTTTGGTTCTAGCAAATCAGACACACATTGAGCTCTAAAGTGCTCAGTTGTAACAAAAAACTCATAGCAAACAGTTTATGCCACATAAGTAGTACTAAAGCATTTTGGTTCAAAAAAAGTTCCTTTTTAAGCTATAGCAAACTGCCGCCAAAGATGAAGCTTATTGGTTGTAACAAAAAAAAAAACTTTTTTCCTTTTTCAAAGATAGGTTCTCCCTCTCCTGAATATTTCCCACTTTACCCTTTTCTTTTTCTTCTCCTCTTCTGACCACCACTGTCTTTTTGCTGTTGCATCTAGGCCATGAGCTTTTTTCAAGCTTTGCAAAAAGTGGCATTATTTCTTATTGGCCATCTCAGCATTTTCCAAAATAAGCATGCAGTCATCTGCATACATTAGTAACCCTAATGGTACTCCTGTTCTTCTATCCAGTTGTGTTATTTTTTTCCTCTTTTTAAGAACCAGATGTTCTATGACTAGTGTGAAAAGCCCTAAGGAGAGAGGAAACCCCTGTATCATCCCCCTCTTCACTTTTAGTGTTGTAGAAACTCTTCCATTTACAATGACCTCTATTTCAGGTTCATTGTAAACTGACTTTATCAGTTCAATAAACTTTTCCTCTGTTTGTCTTTTTTTCTTGTATGTCACAGTGCAACTTCCATCTAACTGTATCGAAGACTTTTTATAGGTCAAAAAAGACTACTCCTGCCTGTGACCCTCACCTTTTTGCTGTTCTCTGTTCATGATGTCTGTTAGGACCCAACATTTCATTTCTACAGAACTTACTTTCACAAAAGCATTCTGCATCTCCTGTATAATTCCCGGCAGGATCTCATCCAGTCTCCTTGCTAGCACCTTTGCCATTATCTTGATGCCTGTGTTTTTAAGGAGATTCATCAATAATCTCCTAGTTCAATAATCTCCTAGCGCCATCCTGAACCCCACCCCACCCCTTTGGGATCACTAGTACCCTGTCTGTTTCCATCATGTCTGTTATTTCCCATTTCACTTATCCTTTCATATTTCTCATTCATAACTGTCTCTACCTCCTCTCAACCCCACTTGTAGAACTCTGCCTGGTATCCATCTGTGCATCCTGCCTTTATGTCTTTCGTTGCCAACAGTGCCTCTTTGATCTCCTCCATCATGACTTTTGCATTCTTTTCCTTCTCTTGTTACCAATATATTTTTGGTAGTATACATTAAAGGCTTCTAATCCTGCTGTACTCCTTTATGATATCTCCCTGGTTTTCCCTAATGCTTGATACATCTGTCTTACATTTTTCCTTTTTTATACTTCCTTACTAGATGTTTACCATGTTCCTCCCCTCCCCAGTTACCCAGGAGTAGTCCTTACTGTACCATTGCCCTACTTCCAGTTGTTATCTTTTCTCATGGTTCAGTTTTTATTAATTTATTGTATTTATTTTATTTTTTTATTTTTTGTCAATCTTTGCTCCTCTGCTTCACTTTGATAGCTGTCCTTAGTGTCATACATCAATGATTAGATCTTCTGGTTACTCCATACTATTCCTGGAATAAGACAGAATTACAACCAGGGCCAATATGGACCCTAATTGCCATTCTGGGGTTGGTGCTGTCCAAAATCTGTCAGTGGGGTTTCTCTTTTAGACTACCCCAGTTTCCTCAACTGCCTCAGAGTATTCCCTGACAACCTCTGTGGGGCTGTGCAATGGATGAGCAGTGCCAAAATACTCTACACTTCCATAATGAATTGATGTTGACAAGCAGCCATAGCCCTTGGATGTAGCAACATCATGATTGGCTCTTGACATCTACCAGGTAGCGTCTATTGTTTTATGATGCATGTCACCTGAACTAGGATGGACATGACTATTCTCCCAGACAACTGTTCAGATGTCAGAGACGCTAACTGAACCTGGGTCGCATGGGCTGTAGTAAGGGCTCTATACCTCTGCACCATGGTGATGGCTTATTTCAGTTTTTATTATTGCTTTCCCTGTCCTCAGTGCTTTCTATCCTCAGTGTTTGAATTTTTCTCATTTCTCCTTGTAGTTTTGT
This sequence comes from Protopterus annectens, assembly GCF_019279795.1. Taxonomy (NCBI): domain Eukaryota; kingdom Metazoa; phylum Chordata; order Ceratodontiformes; family Protopteridae; genus Protopterus; species Protopterus annectens. The sequence continues at coordinate 1,656,701,103 of NC_056735.1, read as the reverse complement.
TACTTCCTTCTCATCCTGACTCTTTTTCCATCCAACCTATCGCATTATTTTTTTTCCTCTAACTGCTGCTTTCACCAGTTCTGTCTTTTCTATAGTGTTCTCATCCACTGTCTCTTATATCAGTTATTGTAATTGCCTTCTTTCCCAGTCTTTCCACCTGTACCCTCCCATCTCCATCCTACCCCCTTCATTTGTGCCATCTCTGTCTTTACTGACATCGCTACTCCTGCATGGTCCAATATGTATTTCTCCAGTATATCTATCACCTTTATTATTTTTAGTGTTTACTCTTTCCCTAATATTTTTCTCAGTCTACTGGATTGAATCAAATAGTTTCTGGTAAATGTGTACTCCCATTTTTTTCTGAGTGACTGTCCCTCTATATATCCTTCCATGCTCCTCCTTTTAGGTTCCTCTCTAAAGCTTCTCTTCCTTGTATTGTACTCTCTTTCGCAGATCTGTATTTGTTGATCTCTAGTGTGACAGTGAAGTCCTCTCCAATGATTTTTTTCTCCATCCCCTTTATCTGTTTCCATTCTTCAAAGAACCCACTGTAAAAGTCCTCTTTATCCTTGTTTGGGGCATACAGGTTCCATATTGTCCATCTCCTTCCATTTATTCTTCCTTGCCAAATGATGCACTTCCCCTTCCCACTTTTTTACACTGTTTCAGTCAGTACATGTAATCATCTTTTCAAAAGGGTTGCCACTCCTTCCTTGCTACCCCTTGCATTATTGAATGTTTCTCCCTTGGGTACTGTAGACTCATGATCTCTCCTCCCTCTTTTATCTTTAATGTGGTCTCCATGAGCAGGACCACATCCACTTGCATCCTACTCATTCTGCTGTGTACTTTGTTACTTTGATCAAGCATGAATTCTCTCCAATGCTCCTGGCTACCACTTTTAATCTGAATTCATCCATTTCTGTTCCTTTGTTACCCCCCCCCCCCCCAATTCATCACTGATTTTGAACAGCTCTCCTCTTCTGGGTTTTCTGGCTGAGCTAGACTTTCTGTACTTTAGCCTTTGCCTGTGCTTGCTCCCCCTCCCACACACACAGAATTTGATTTGTTACCCTCCAGCTTATGATTCGAGTGCCTTTGAAGTTAGGTCATTCATCTTGTACTTTTTTCTGAGTTCTGTTTTTGACTTGTTCTACTTGCTTTCACTTCTTTTTGACTGCCTTCTATCTGTTTGCTTCTGTTTATCTGTCTCCTTTCTCCCATACTCACAACTTGTTTCCTTTGCATTTGATCCTGCTTTTGTGACACTTTCTTACATTCCATTTCATTATACAACTGTTTACATGCTGGTGGTGTGCATTTCTGCATATTCCTTGGAGTTAACTGGGTTTGGTGGGGATGTGAAGCTTGCCAGTGTATCACTTAGGAGAAGGTAGTTTGGCTTAAAGAAATTTCTTTCCCTGTTTCCTCGGAAAGGAAGAGTAAACCTGCTGGTGGACATCTTCAATAAATAAACTGGACATCTGCAATAAATAAACTCTATAACAAAAGAAAAAAATTGCTGTCCAGGACCAAGAAGGATCTGGAAGCAATCTCTCCTTAGCCTAAACAAGCAAATAAGAGCACTAGTGAAATCCTCCAAAGCAAACTTCGAGACCAAATTGTCCACATTTACTAGAGACAATCATAAGGCCTTCTTCACATATGTCCATAATCTCAAAGGTAGTACCCAGATCTGTTCAGAACTGGTGGTCAAGGACACCACATATACAAATGCCGTAGATATAGCAAACTTGCTGGCAGACAGAGTCAGCAAAAATTTCACCCCTCTGTCCCCTCCCATCAGTAATCACTGCTCTCTCAAATGCAAAAAAATACAGCATCCATGGGACCTGATAACATCCCAGGCTGCATCCTACATGAACTCAGGCAGGAACTTGCAGCACCATTAGGCGCCCTATTCAAACAAAGCCTGAGTACCGGTTTTGTCCCAACTGAGTAGAAGACAGCCACTGTCATCCCTTTACACAAAGGTGGAGCGTCCACTGATCAAGGAAATTATAGACCCATCAGCCTAACTTGCCTGATCTGGAAGGCCATGGAACAGATTATCATGGACCTCATTAAAAAAGGACATTGGTAACCTCCAAACACTTGATCCCACTCAGTTTGGCTTCATCAAGGGGAGGTCATGTCTGTTAAATTTGGTCGACTTTTTTGAGACAGTCACAAAACTATGGATGAGGGGAAGACAGTGCACACCACCTACCTTGACCTGGCCAAAGCCTTCTACACTATTCCCCACTCGGGCATAATAGATCAACTCTCTCAACTAGACATCAATCCATATGTTACCAGATAAGTAACCATTTGACTCACTGATAGAACCCACCTAGTCAAAATAGGGGAAGCCACCTCAAACAGTAGACCCAGATCGAGTGTCATACCCCAGGTTTTGGTCTTGGGGCCTCTGTTATTTGGGATATAGTTTTCTGAGGTACAGGCCAAAACCAGTGGGCTATGGCTGACCAAGTTTGCATATGACTGCAAGTTGGGAGCTGTCATCAATTCCCCTAGTGACGTGGACAATCTCCAAGAGGGTCTCACCCAAACAAATGACTGGTGCCAGAAACATGGCCTCAAGCTGAATACAAAAAAATGCATCATTATCCCCTCTGGGGTGAAAGATATTCCCAAAAATTATCACATTAATAACAACATTCTATGCATGCAGTCAGTCGTGAGGGACTTGGGCACTCAGATTGATAGCAACCTGACTTTTGAGCACCATGTTGCTTTCATTGTACGGAAAGCTTTCTACATGGCCCACCTCATAAGTAAGCGTATCTCATCCAGGGACAAGGAGGTCATAACATCCCTGTATTCTTCCCTTATAAGGCCCATTATTGAGTACAACACCCCATTCGGCATGTACCTCGCAAAGCACATGCAGCAGCTGTGGAGACCACAGAGGTTCCTCACCAGGAGAATCCAGGGCCTCAAAAATCTACCATACACAGAGAGGCTAAAAGCCCTATCCTTCTACTGTGTTTCATACAGACTCCTCAGAGTTGACCTCTGTCTGGCATACAAGGCAACGCTCCTTGATGGGACTGCTGCATATTCACAAGTCAAGTTCCACTTGAGTAACCCGCCCACACAGCCTCAACCTGGTCTGTGACATCAATAGGACTTGCTGGCAGGACAGAGTTGTGTCCCAGAGACTCCCCCATCTATGGAATAGACTGCCTCTCCACGTCAAGCAGAGTACCTCTTTATCCATTTTTAAGCATAATCTAGATAACTGGATAAGAAATAGAAAATACATCCCTGGGATTCCACCCGTGTCCCTGCTGGACAGGGGCATCAGGTGCTGATTTGTCTATGTATGGGCTAAATTCTTGGCTTAGGCTTATAAGGGCCTCAGGGCCAATAGCCTAGTAACTTCCTATGAGCCTATAAAGGTACTTTTGGGGGAAGGGTTCTCTGGCTTCAACTTTATTTCAAAGGAGACTGCATTATGGTAAGACCTAACAAGTGATGAAGATACATAAGGAGTGATGCAAGATGCCCCCATATTAGAAATGACAAGGTCCAAGATGTTACTCCCCCTATTGGATAATCTGACTAATTGTTCTAGGGCATTTGTATTGACAAAGTCCAGGAATCTCTGTACTTGTGTACTTGTGGTGGTGTGTAGGCTTCCTAGTCTATAGATGGCTTGTTTAGATCACCTAAGAAAATGGTATTGGGTCTAAAACTGAGTGATTCTAGTTCCTGTAGATAGGCATTGTGTGTTTCTTGTGTCATAGAGAGATCCAAAAATAACCATTCAAAAGGTCCTGTACCATATATTAGCTAGCTATAGGGGGATCTCCATAGCTATATGGTACAGGACCTTTTGAATTGTTATTTGGACATGAAGAAGCTGCAGTACATCATGTTGCTTTATCAGCCTTGATATGTTTCTCTTCTGGATGTTGATTGAGATAGCTCCACCCTTTTCCCCCCTCCTACGCAGTGGCTAGTTTAAATGTGTAGAAGGCATTATAGCCCTGCACAGCCAGAGAGCTCTCCACTATTTTAAACCCTGGCTCAGTCACTGCTCAGACATAATTGTCCTCCAGGGTGAGAAGGGCATGTAGTGAGTGGAGTTTCTTGTTTAGGCTCCTAGCATTGATAAGTAACACCTTCATATTTTCCTTTGCTTGCTTTTTTGTGTTGGTAGGTTTATCAGGTTGGCATTGCCTAACAAAGAAACTATGGGGTTGGACAATGTCTGCCAATAATCAAAACGCTAGAGTGGACAGAGGCAGGTCATCTCTGATAGAGCAGCATGTTCTGTCAATCATATCCTCACAAGCTAACAAATATTGTACCCCCCTTTGAATGACACCAAAAACTAAGCCAATTATTTAAGTCATTTTATTTTGCTCATATTGAGACATCATACCTGGAGAAGATAGAATGCTGCTCAGTGCTAGGGTCATACCTGCCTGGGACACATAGTCTGAGACCACTGTAATGTATGTCGCTATATAATCCAGGGAGATATACCTTAAGTCATTGACACAGGCATGAACTATGACAGAGCCAAGGACTTGAGTGTATGCATGATCTGATGGATCTTGGCACCAGACATGCAACTAACAGTCACTCTTTCCTTGCTCAGCATGGTCAGAGGCATATCTGTATGTCTTACAATGGAGTAATTTATAACAAACAAAAATGGTTGGTTGGGATGATGCCTTCCATACAGGCTCACCATCTGTGACTTTGGGACTCCTTGTGCTATGTGAGTAGGTAGGCTTAACATACTGAATGTGCTTTGTACCTGTGTTGTATTTTGGAGGTCATTGAGATTTTAGCTAAGTTAATCTTTAGAACCTCAGAGGAGGACGGATTATGTGCATTGTGATGGCGTTGTATAGGTGTGGTGTGTGGTGTACTGCTGACAGTTTTGCTGTCGTAGTTTACCTCCAAGGATCCTATGTATGTACATCTCTCACACACTGTGTTATTCTTTTTGAGTAATAGATGACCATCAGACAACATGAGACAATTCTTACACTGTCTCTAGATACCCATCTCAATCCAGGTGACTAGAGAAGTTGTGGGGAAGAGCTGGCCCATGATACCAACAGGAAAGACTCTGAGGGCAGGGGTAACTATAACCTCTTGGAGTTTGCTTTTAGGATAATGTTTGCTACTGAGTATTTAAAGTTCATCACAAAACAACTAGCCTAGAAACCTTCTGCTACCAGCAAGAACCAGTAAACTAATTATACCAAACTGTAAAGCATATTTATGTATTAGGATCCACCAGTCATTATGCAGAGGACAACATCCTAAAAAATCCCAAACTGAAACTGGAGGAGTTTTAATAGCATATATGTGGTTGACTTGTGTATTAGTCAAGGAAATAATATGGCAAACAGTTTGACATTATTTGAAACAAATGCACTAGTTCCAAACTTACACAAACATCAGTGATAGAACAATATACTACAAAAACATTTAGAAATGAAGTTTGAATAAATAATAAATTCATCATGTCAGTAAGTAGTCCAACAACAAATTCAAAGATGGCATCAACTACAAATTATAATACTGGAAGAGAAACAGAATATTAAGCTACTTCATAAAACCAAACCACATAAAATTATAAACAGATTCTACCATGAAACACCAACTTCTTGAAAGTTGACATTCCAAAACAACAACAAAAAAAAATTTAAAAGGGTGAAAAAGTCCTTTTTACTTATTTCTTGCACCCCAACCCCAAAACTTATATCTACCAACTCCATAGTCACACCAATTAAAAGATAGGAGAAATCTCCATAAAGAAGTGAATCATTGATGGTGCACAATTAGAAATCGCAGTCCTTGATTTCTTATGGGTAAATGCACTTGGCATTATGTTGGTCATTTTCTTTTTTTTTTTTTTTTTTGTGGGCTATTGATGTACACACCATTTCATCTCAAGCAAGGGTATGAGAGCCTTGCAAAACAGCCTCAATTATCAAAAACACCAGAAAATCAATGTTCCCAGGTCACCATAACCAGACAGACCATCCTCACACAAGCACATCCTCTGTCACTGAAACATATTTAAAAAATGCAGCATTCGAACACTATGAACATTTCCATTTACAAATAAAACGGAAAGAAACGGGAAATTACCAAACTTCATTGCCCCATGGCTCAAAGATGTAAAACACCAATATTTTGCATCAACAAAATGTGAACTGAAGAACCATAGGGTGTTCTACATCCAAAGCACATAGTATGTTCTACATCAAAAGCACATAGGATGTTCTACATCCAAAGTATATAGGATGTTTTACAACCAAAGCGTATAGGGTATTCTGCATCCAAAGTATATAGGATGTTCTACATCCAAAGTATATTGGATGTTTTACATCCAAAGCATATAGGTTGTTCTACATCCAAAGTATATAGGGTATTCTACATCCAAAGTATATAGGGTATTCTACATCCAAAGTATATAGGATATTTTACATCCAAAGCATATAGGGTATTCTACATCCAAAGTATATAGGATGTTCTACATCCAAAGCATATATGGTGTTCTACATCGAAAGTATATAGGATGTTCTACATCCAAAGTATATAGGATGTTTTACATCCAAAGCATATAGGGTATTCTACATCCAAAGTATATAGGATGTTTTACATCCAAAGCATATAGGGTGTTCTACATACAAAGTATATAGGATGTTTTACATCCAAAGCATATAGGCTGTTTTGCATCCAAAGTATATATGATGTTCTACATCCAAAGCATATAGGGTATTCTACATCCAAAGTATATAGGATGTTTTACATCCAAAGCATATAGGGTGTTCTACATACAAAGTATATAGGATGTTTTACATCCAAAGCATATAGGCTGTTTTACATCCAAAGTATATAGGGTGTTTTACATCAAAAGTATATAAGATGTTTTACATCCAAAGTATATAGGATGTTTTACATCCAAAGCATATAGGTTATTCTACAGCCAATGTATATAGGATGTCCTATATACAAAGTATATATAGGATGTTTTACGTCCAAAGTATATATGATGTTTTACATCCAAAGCATATAGGCTGTTCTACATCCAAAGTATATAGGATGTTTTACATCCAAAGCATATAGGGTATTTTACATCCAAATTATATAGGATGTTTTACATCCAAAGCATATTGGGTATTCTGCATCCAAAGTATATAGGATGTTCTACATCCAAAGTATATAGGATGTTCTACATCCAAAGTATATAGGATGTTTTACATCCAAAGTATAGAGGATGTTTTACATCCAAAGCATACAGGACATTCCACATCCAAAGTATATAGGATATTCTACATCCAAAGCATATATGATAGTCTACATTCAAAGTATATAGGATGTTCTACAGTCAAAGTATATGGGATATTTTACATCCAAAGTATATAGAATGTTCTACAACCAAAGTATATGGGATGTTTTACATCCAAAGTATATAGGATGTTTTATATCCAAATCATATAGGGTATTTTACAGCCAAAGTATACAGGATGTTCTACATCCAAAGTATATAGGATGTTTTACATCCAAAGCATATAGTATATTCTACATCCAAAGTATATAGGATGTTTTACATCCAAAGCATATAGGCTGTTCTACATCCAAAATATATAGGGTGTTCTACATCCAAAGCATATAGGGTATTCTACATCCAAAGTATATAGGGTGATTTACATCCAAAGTATATAGGATGTTTTACATCCAAAGTATATAGGATGTTTTACATCCAAAGTATATAGGGTATTCTACATCCAAGGTATATAGGATTTTCTACATCAAAAGTATATAGGATGTTTTACATCCAAAGCATATAGGGTTTTCTACATCCAAGGTATATAGGATATTCTACATCCAAAGTATATAGGATGTTTTACATCCAAAGTATATAGGGTGTTTTACATCAAAAGTATATAAGATGTTTTACATCCAAAGTATATAGGATTTTTTACATCCAAAGCATATAGGTTATTCTACAGCCAAAGTATATAGGATGTCCTATATACAAAGTATATATAGGATGTTTTACGTCCAAAGTATATAGGATGTTTTACATCCAAAGCATATAGGCTGTTCTACATCCAAAGTATATAGGATGTTTTACATCCAAAGCATATAGGGTATTTTACATCCAAATTATATAGGATGTGAAAAAATATTTTGAGCTTTTCTTGCTTACTTGGTGCACATGGTGTGCTCGCCATTGAAAAAATATATTGAGATTTCTCTGCTTACTGCTTGCTGTGATGGATCTGCAGTGCTCTTATGACACTCAGTCTTGCTGGCTGGATTCTGCTAAAATTCAAAGTCTGATTATATTTGCATTCACAGTCTGTTGCATACAGAAACTTGCAGAATATACACTGATGAGAGAATATACTTTGCAGCACTTGTCTTTAAGAGCAGTAACCAATAACTTTTATAATAAATAAAACTGGACAAACGTCGCAGCTTAAAAGTACTGTTCCAACTTTACTTCTCATATAGTACAGATGATGTGAGAGATATAACATTTACCTCAGAACACCAAATGTGTTCCTACCATATCCCTAAACAACTGGATTTATACAGCTCTTTATATACTCTTTTTAAACATGTTTTGGAGAATTGCTTATCCTGTAGAAACAATACTAAACTTCCTTGTTTAACAATGTCTTGTAAGAGACCAGCTTTTCTGACAGTGTGAATATCCTGTAACAGTGTCCTGATGTCCATGTAGAAAAACATATTTTTGAGGAAACACATTGTCCTGTATTCTATTTGAATCTGTGTATAGAAACATGTGTTCTTATGTCAATGCTGATAAGCATATCCTGTTTTATGAAGAAAAACATATTTTTGAGAAAACACATTGTCAGAGATCAACTTTTCTGACAGTGTGAACATCCTGCATTTTATTTGGATCTTTGTATCTGTTCTTATGTCATATCCTGTTTTTCCATGCAGAAAAACATGTCATTGTTCTTTAAAAGCAGATTTTGCATTTTTGTTCTTGCATAACATCCTGTTTTGAGTCTGTAAGAGAATAATGTCCATTCAGCAGATTCCTTTTCCAAGCCATGGTCATTTAGTATGACTGCTGATCACATTTTACTTAAACTTTGTTTCTGCATTTAAGCAAGCCTTTTCTTTCAGCATATTTACAACATAATTAATTTCAGATTTATATTCATAAAATCTAACAATTCCCTCTGTTTTTAAACATACTCAAAACATTTTATATAGAAAACACAAGAAACAAACCTTTAGTTTGATACAACAAATCAAAATGCAATTTTACATAGTTAATACAATGATATTAAAGTATTACTACCAAAACTGAATGTATTTAACAACTTTTTCTTTTGCAGACCATTCTGTGAAAATATTTCATCAGTTATGAGCTGTGTCTGCTTTAATGTTATTATTTTTTTTTAACTTGATCAATTTATTCTTTTGCAATCACAGAATTTAATTTATGACTTAGAACTGTTTCATTAACTCTTTGCAACTGTTGAACCAACTATAAGAGACAGTAACCATGTGCTACTGCAAGCATTTATACAATACTGAAAACACACAATTTCAATGTCATTTTAACCATAACATTGTGGTCATGTCTTTGAACTGCCCATTAACATCTTGATAAAGTACTGAACTGGGCTTAGATAATAAATATTTGAAAGCAGTTATTTTACTGTGGTAAAACCAATGATATTACAACTTGACAAATTACTTTTGAACTTATTACGATGTATCCTGTACAGTATGTATTTACATAGACTGTTTGCTATTCATGCATTTCAATCTAGTAGGTACCCTGGACCCATTTTTTATTAAATATGGTTTTCACACATATTTATTACTAGACATTAATCTCATTTGTACTGAATTCTTCTGCATTTGTACATACAATGACTATAAAGTACATTTAGTCTAATCTTACAAATTTAATAACATTAATATTAAGCAAAATCTTGGAAAATGTTTGTCTCTTTAGAAATATCTAGTGGAATTGACACCAAATGCATATGTCATGTTATTTTAAACTACATACTCAACAATTATTAAAAATATTCATGCTTTTTATACCAACATTGTTTTGCCAAAAACTTATTAAAAATAGTGACCATTCTTGCTCAATTTTTTTACATATCTTTTACTCTCTTTTGTATAGCTGTAATCAGTTTTAAGCCATCTCTTGTTTTTTTTAACTATCTCTTGTATAGCTTTACAGTTTAACAGGTTGTAAATACAATTTAATACTAAACAATACAATAATAACCATTATGATAGCTATTAACAACTTGTAAAATATCTTATCCTGTCAGGTTTAATCCAGTTTACCAGTATTTCTAATACACTAATACCTGTTTTTCCCTCTACCTAAAAGAGTATTGTCAAGAATGAATGAGATATTTTTTTTTTCCTGTAGCTTTATTTTAGACCCTTATTATTTAATTTTATGTAGCTTTATTTCAGACCCTTGTCACAGTCTGTTTATACAGTCAGTGTAAAACTGAGAAAGTGCCCCTCCCTCTTATACAGTCAGTGTAAAACTGAGAAAGTACCCCTCACCCTGTAGTACTTCAGCACTGTTTACCTGCCCTATGCTGTGAAAATAGAATGTATGTTAGCCTAACACTATGGTTATACATTTATTTTATTAAATTATGAACTTTTGTCTGATTTGATAATTTTTTATAAAGCTTTTGCTGTGTACTACCACTAGTGGGCATTTACATTCTCCTGCACAATTGATTTGAACTGTATATATACTATAGCCCATTTGCTGGCTGTACTTGATACAACTGAGGGTTTTTTTTGTCCTTTTAACATTTACTTGCAAACAGATTATCAGTGACATCTATGCACAATTGTAGTGTTGCTTGTAAACATTTTAACAATTATGTTTTAATAACAATGATGCTTTAGAAAAACTCAAGCTACTTGCCTGGCAATTAGTCTTGTTGTTTATCTTATCTTTCCAGCATTTCCTGTAACTATTCATTCAGTCTAGGAAGATCTGAGCTCACATTTCATACTCTGTAAACTATAGTTAATTCTTTTAGCATTTTTCCTTTAATGTGATTTTGATTTGCATAACTATGCATTTATACTACATAAATAGACATCATTTTACAATTACCTTACATGGATTTCAGTATTTTTATTTATTTATTTATTTAACTATTGAACTGTCCTGCCATTAATTTTACAAAAACTGTTTGAATAATACCATCTGTGATTTTTCTTCTTAAAATTCAGAACTTTAACTGTTTGGTGTTAACTATATAATTATAAACAAATTGTAAAAAACAAAATAGATATTAGTTTAACCAACACATTTATATTTATATTATTTATATTTGCTGTTGTCTGCCTTATTGTAACAGATGTACTCTAGATGAAAAGAACACACATGCATGTCCGTCTTGTATCTGTATATCTTTATACAAGCATGTCAGTCTTGTGACTTTAAATTTTTACTCATCTATTTTTATTTAATTTTATATATTATAATACACTAGAACAGTTTTGTTTACCTTTTGACTATGCTAATGAATGGCATTCATATGCTTTACTTTACTGTAGTACTGATAGATGTCTTGCTTTAACTGAATGAAAGTAAAACATTTAAGAATGATTTGTCCCTATCATCCTACCATGTATGTTTAACCATTTTCAAAACATAAACATATTATAAAATATATTTCTTTTGCACAGATTAACTGTGTATGCAGGAAGTTCCCAGTCTTTGTCAATTGAGCTAATTTATTTTCTTTATCCTGCAACTTCTGTTGAATTTCCTTATAGTCTGCTTGATATGTCTCAGGAGCCTGTTCTGCTGAATCTGTAACTCCTATGCACTTTTGAAAAGATGTATGTATAACTTGTCTAAACTTCCTGAACTCATTGTGTCTGTCTTTTAGAAGTTTACTACATTCCTTTGTAACAAAATGTACTAAGGGATCTATCAGTAACTGATTTGACTCACATGTGGTGACAGGACATAACTGTTCAACATCAGAATGTAATGGAAACACTTTACCCTTAGTTAATTCTTCAGATCTGTCTTTACAGTCTATTTTTTTTCGGAATATGATGCAATATTTTTTTATGACATAATACACAAAATGCAGTTTTTGTTGAAGCACACAATAAACATTTGTCATATTTCACATGGTTTTCTTTGAGATACCAGTCAAATATTGTAATACATTTGCATAATGCCTTACTATCAACCTGCCCTAATAAGGTTTTACATTTACCAATGTGCTGTGTATACCAACATTGCAATTTACTAACGTTTAGTTTACTCCTGCATGAATTATAAATCATATCCATACTGTCTAGTAATATACAACCTGTCTAGGAATACAGAAACTATATATGAATATACAAACTGTCTTAAGAATATACAACTCTCTTAAGAATATACAAACTGTTTTAACATCATCCACACTAAATATGTGACACAGAAAAAAGTCTTACCAGTTAGCAAGAAAACAGGTGATCAGGCTGCTATTGCAGATGGCTGGAAATTTTTCAAAGTCACTTGAGAAGCTGGGAAAGCACAACAGGCAGTGGACTGATGGGCTAGTGGATATCCCCCTTTTCTTGAAGAATTTATGGCACTGCGAATTTCTTGAACTAGTCTCACTCCGGATTGTAGACGTCTAAAAAACGTTACTACTGCAAGCTGCATAAACTGGAATACTTCTGTTCAGAATTGACACATACGTACAAATGTTAGTTACTGCAATTTAACTGAAGTGACCCTCTGCAGGGCTTACCATCACTCCACCTGTGTTTGAATGCAGATTGTAGGTTCAAATGCAGACTAGCTTGCCATTGAAAAATTATATGGTGCTAGTCACTCAGCTGCCTCGCCATTGAAAAAATATATTGAGATTTCTCTGCTTACTGCTTGCTGTAATGGATCTGCAGTGTTCTTATGACACTCAGTCTTGCTGGCTGGATTCTGCTAAAATTCAAAGTCTGATTATATTTGCATTCACAGTCTGTTGCATACAGAAACTTGCAGAATATACACTGATGAGAGAATATACTTTGCAGCACTTGTCTTTAAGAGCAGTAACCAATAACTTTTATAATAAATAAAACTGGACAAACGTTGCAGCTTAAAAGCACTGTTCCAACTTTACTTCTCATATAGTACAGATGATGTGAGAGATATAACATTTACCTCAGAACACCAAATGTGTTCCTACCATATCCCTAAACAACTGGATTTATACAGCTCTTTATATACTCTTTTTAAACATATTTTGGAGAATTGCTTATCCTTTAGAAACAATACTAAACTTCCTTGTTTAACAATGTCTTGTAAGAGACCAGCTTTTCTGACAGTGTGAATATCCTGTAACAGTGTCCTGATGTCCATGTAGAAAAACATATTTTTGAGGAAACACATTGTCCTGTATTCTATTTGAATCTGTGTATAGAAACATGTGTTCTTATGTCAATGCTGATAAGCATATCCTGTTTTTATGAAGAAAAACATATTTTTGAGAAAACACATTGTCAGAGATCAACTTTTCTGACAGTGTGAACATCCTGTATTTTATTTGGATCTTTGTATCTGTTCTTATGTCATATCCTGTTTTTCCATGCAGAAAAACATGTCATTGTTCTTTAAAAGCAGATTTTGCATTTTTGTTCTTGCATAACATCCTGTTTTGAGTCTGTAAGGGAATAATGTCCATTCAGCAGATTCCTTTTCCAAGCCATGGTCATTTAGTATGACTGCTGATCACATTTTACTTAAACTTTGTTTCTGCATTTAAGCAAGCCTTTTCTTTCAGCATATTTACAACATAATTAATTTCAGATTTATATTCATAAAATCTAACAGGATGTTTTACATCCAAAGCATATTGGGTATTCTGCATCCAAAGTATATAGGATGTTCTACATCCAAAGTATATAGGATGTTTTACATCCAAAGTATAGAGGATGTTTTACATCCAAAGCATACAGGACATTCCACATCCAAAGTATATAGGATATTCTACATCCAAAGCATATATGGTATTCTACATTCAAAGTATATAGGATGTTCTACAGTCAAAGTATATGGGATATTTTACATCCAAAGTATATAGGATGTTCTACAACCAAAGTATATGGGATGTTTTACATCCAAAGTATATAGGATGTTTTATATCCAAATCATATAGGGTATTTTACAGCCAAAGTATACAGGATGTTCTACATCCAAAGTATATAGGATGTTTTACATCCAAAGCATATAGTATATTCTACATCCAAAGTATATAGGATGTTTTACATCCAAAGCATATAGGCTGTTCTACATCCAAAATATATAGGGTGTTCTACATCCAAAGCATATAGGGTATTCTACATCCAAAGTATATAGGGTGATTTACATCCAAAGTATATAGGATGTTTTACATCCAAAGTATATAGGATGTTTTACATCCAAAGTATATAGGGTATTCTACATCCAAAGTATATAGGATTTTCTACATCAAAAGTATATAGGATGTTTTACATCCAAAGCATATAGGGTTTTCTACATCCAAGGTATATAGGATGTTCTACATCCAAAGTATATAGGATGTTTTATATCCAAAGTATGTAGGATGTTTTACATCCAAAGCATATAGGGTATTCCACATCCTAAGTATATAGGATGTTCTACATCCCAAGTATATAGGAAGTTTTACATCCAAAGCATATAGGATGTTTTACATCCAAAGCATATAGGGTAGTCTACATCCAAAGCATATAGGGTATTCTACATGCATATATATATATATATATATATATATATATATATATATATATATATATATTTATATATATATATATATATATATATATTTATATATATATATATATATATGATGTTCTACATCCAAAGTATATGGATGTTTTACATCCAAAACATATAGGGTATTCTATATCCAAAGTTAATAAGATGTTCTACATTCAAAGTATATAGGATGTTTTACAGCCAAAGTATATAGGATATTTTACATCCAAAGCATATAGGATATTTTACTCCAAAGCATATAGGGTGTTCTACATCCAAGGTATATAGGATGTTTTACATCCAAAGCATATAGGCTGTTTTACATCCAAAGTATATAGGGTATTCTACATCCAAAGTATATAGGAGGTTTTTCATCCAAAGCATATAGGCTGTTCTACATCCAAGGCTGTTCTACATCCAAAGTATATAGGATGTTCTACAGCCAAAGTATATAGGGTATTCTACATCCAAAGTATATAGGGTATTCTACATCCAAAGTATATAGGAGGTTTTACATCCAAAGCATATAGGCTGTTCTACATCCAAAGTATATAGGGTGTTCTACAGCCAAAGTATATAGAGTATTCTACATCCAAAGTATATAGGGTATTCTACATCCAAAGTATATGGGGTGTTCTTCCTCTTCAAAAGTCTGTGAAAGCTCTGTCTCTGGGCCTACCACTGATGCTTCAGTATAAACTATGAATTGTTTGCTGAAATCCAAGGATGATAAAACAGGTTCTGAATATAACTCTTCCATCTACTGCTTAAAGAAATTAAATAGTTTTAGTGTCTACTTTATTTTTGAAGGGCATCTTCCCTTTTGTCATATCTGTAATACGCATAATGGACATAAAAACGGGGTACAGATTTTCAAGAGTATGCAGTTCCCTAACAATACCTTCACTTGCTTTTCCAAGCCTGGAAAAGGCTAGATTCCAATTGCTTCTATTTTTTTCTAGAGTTGAATAATCCCCCTACCTAGTACATATTCTAAATGTTTTACCTCTCTCATACCTAACTTGGGTTTGGGTGCATTGACTGTCTAGGTCACTGGGGGCACCACACCACCCAAAATGAAGGTCAGTGTGGTGGAATAATCCTTCCAGGATTGAAAAGATCTTTTTCTTTCTTTGGCTTGTAGAAATACATGTCAGAACACCTTTATCAGACTAATGTAAATCAAGAATCCTGCTTTCCCCAGCCTTTGTAGGAGTTCATCTACCCTAGAACAATGGATAGTTGTCAACTTTTGAAATGCTCTTCAACTTCATAAAGTCATTATACAACCTGATTGTTGACAAGATTTTGGGATAACATAATGGGGTTGTTCAATTTGCGTTTTGCTTCCCTTTCATAACTATTTTAAGCGCTTCTTTACTTTCTCTGGCACAGTCTTTCTCTGTAACTCTTGTATTTTGTAAGATTTAAAGTTAACTTTTTCCCTTGAAGTGGTCTCAGTATGATGTTGAATCGGGTGTGTTATGTCAGGTAGTTCAGGCAATATTTAATTGTTTAACAAAATCTCTCTTGTTTCTTCTTTTGGAGGCTTCAGGCACAGAAGCCAATTTTCTTTATCACAAGTCCAGTTTTTGCCATTAAGCTAACTACAGAGAAATGCAATTCTTCACACTATTTCAGATCATTGATATGGTATATATTTTCTATTCTTTTCTTACTAGTCCGTTTAACCTTCTAAATGACATCATGTAATTGTTTTTCTAATATTTTAAATAGAGCGTGACACTTTGTCAAAATGTTTTTATGAAGAGAACCAAAACTAATACTTGCTTTCCAGATATGAATGACTTGCCCGTGCATTTCTGTTATACAATTTATCATTCTAATGATGGTGGGGGAAGGGCTTAGAGTCTTGGATATAAGACAGGCTAGCATAATGTAGCTGTTAAGAAGTGCCAAAGAGCATTACATTGGACTTTTGAAAATTAATTTGGAGTTTATTCCTAGAGAATATAAAGAAGAAAGAAATCATTTTGAAGAAATGTATTCAATGAAGGAAGTTGTTTATGTGAAACTGTAACGGCTAAGTCATCTGCATAAAGAAAAAAGTTAGTATCAGGTATGTCAGTGGGGAGATCATTGATAATCAAAGAAAAAAGTGGACCAAATACTGAGACTTGTAGACACCTTTATTAGCATATCCCACTGTGGGAGGTTGTGTATTCAAAATTGATTTTGAAGTTTTTTAATGACTTTCTTGAGAAGTAACTTATTAGTTACATTATAAAAGACTTGTTTAATAAGTCACAAAATAATTGCAGATTCCTTGTTTTATGTTGACAATAATGTAGCTGGTCAGAAAATAGATGGTGCTAATTGTACTACATTTTGATCTAAATCAATGTTGGCAGTCAAACAGAATTATTCTGAATATGTTATAACATTTGTTTGTAAAGACTTTTATCAAGATTCTTGGAGAGGGGACAGATAGTAGATTGTGTTCTAATATTTTTGGTATTTGTGGGGTTATTGGCTTTTGGCTGGGGAACAATGTATGAATGTTTTAAACATTGCAAAGATTGTTCCCATGAATGGTAAGGTTAAAGATGAAAGCAAAAAATCTGCATAGATACTCTGAGTTGACATAATGAAACATTGATTATAGGGTATGGAAGTAGAGAATGTAGGTGTTTGGCTATAATGGCTTTGAAGTAGAAAACAGGCTTATAAGTTAATACATGGAACAAATCGGTCTATATTAGAACATCGACAAAGCAGTTAATCGAACGGCTTTATACTAGAAAATGCTGGTAATAGAAGTGGGTTTTGTGAGATCATGGTACGGTGAAGATGAGAAAATTAGCACTTTCCTCACTCTAGTGCGATCTCGGAGTTGGTATATATAATTAGCGAGGGGGGGCACAGCCCCACACAAAAGTGAGTTCTTTTACCGGCATTTTTTATTATAAAGCTGTTCGATTAACTGCTTTGTTGATGTTCTAATATAGACCTGAGCAGAATACCTAGATTGGGGGTTATCTTTTTAAAGTTTGTCTAGGCATTTGACAGCTGGAGGAAGTGTATTAGGAACCGTGACTGAGGGGTACTAAGAAGGATGCCTGAAGTTCAAAGGGATAATATACATGGAGTTTACCAGAGAACATTTCATCAGTTTACTGAAGTTGGAGGCATAATGGAAATACACGCCTTTGCATTTTATTGTTAAGAAGTAAAGTTTAGATTTGCTTGTTTGTGATTGCAAATAATGGTGTGTGTGTGTGTGTGTGTGTGTGTGTGTGTGTGTGTGTGTGTGTGTGTGTGTGTGTGTGTGTGTGTGTGTGTGTGTGTGTGTGTGTGTGTGTGTGTGTGTGTGTGTGTGTGTGTGTGAGTGCATGTTTGTGTACATATATATCTATATCTATATATAGCTATATATATATGTAATATTTTTTTTAAGTATAATCAAAAGACCTCAATGTATATGATCATATGGAAAACTTTTTGCAGTTCCTCTTTAAACATTTGGGACTACAGCCTAAGCTAAACTCATATTGTTACAGATGCATTGTTACAGGAAGGGAGTTCTAAAGGTACAGTCATGTACAATTAAGTGATTAATCAGCTATATACATATATATATATATATATATATATATATATATATATATTATATATATAAAAATATCTTCAGGACAAAAAACAGTAAATGCTTACAGCAGATGAATCTGTTGAATGTTTTAAGTTACAATAAAAGCCAAAACAAATGTCATCATATACTCAGAGATTCAAATCTCTGTAAAATGATATAATTGAAGAGCTACAAGGATGCCATGGATGGGGATACGTTGGGCTGATACTTGTCTGAGTGAACAACAAAGTATGAGTCTGGGTGTGAGTTAAAGAAGGTCGGTAGGAAAGTTGAGGTAATACAGAATATGATAGAATGTAACATCAGCACAGTATCCTCCTCAGCCTTAATCATTTTCTTTGTTTAGTACAGTTATTGTATGTTTAGTAGGTCCATGTGGAAGGTCCATATGTTCACAGGTCAGCACAAGGCAAGCAGTCTGCAGGCCATGCAACTAACCCATATTCAAAAGTTCCCACTAGACTCAAGAAAGGCAGTGCTAGCTAGATTGGGGAGAACCTGAGGCTGTCCATTCAATCATCTAAGTTTATTTTGAAGGTAGTAAGGGGGCTACTCTACTTGACATTTAGCAGAAGTTTGTTCCAGAGGTAGGAGAACTATCAGGATATGAATTTATCACAGCAATGTGTCGTAATTATTTCTTGATGAAAATTTACCTAATTTAGCCTGGTATTTGAGGAGCCATTTGTTCTGAGAAGGAACAGAAGTTCAATTGGTTATGATCTTTCATGGCTTGAAAAACTAGACATAGATCTTCACGGATGAGATTATAAGAAACTAATTATAAAGGGAGGGCTGTCAGTCTGTCCTGATAACTTAATTATTTGAGGCCATTGATCTTCTTAGTTGGGAATCTGTTAAATCTCTGAAACTGAGTTATGTGTTTAGACAAATGTATGCCAAAATGGGTACTATCTTCAGTAATGGGTCTGATGAGATATGAATAAATGCAAATTAAGATCTTTTTGGATCTAGAGAAGATGCACTCAGAAATTAGATGATTCAGACAGAAAAATGTCCTGTCTACTGTGAGAACATGATGGTCAAAAATATAAGGAATTATCCAAAAGAGGGCCCTGATCATGACAGTGTCAAACTGGAGGGGTGTGTCATATCATCGAACGCCACATTGTCGAATGGGATCTCGTCAACAATGCAGGCCATTGAACTGTTATGGTAGGGATAGGGAAATTTACCCTTTTCCATACTGTAGTGTGATCTCACAGTTGGTATATATAATGAGCAGGGGGTGTGGGGGATACCAATCGACAATGTGGCTGCTCAATTATATGACATAGACCCATGTCACCTATAGAGTTTGGGAAGATGTTTTGTTTACTAGAATTAACAATACCACAGATTTTACATTTATCTTGAGACCATGTCCTTATATCAATTGTTAACTAGAGACGTTGTTAGTCAGTGGAAGATCAAGTGACATATCCCAATTTACAGCCATTTGCAAACTTAACTATCTAGATAGGCTGTGTGTACTGTGTAATAACTACCCACTGCTTTGGTGATGTTTTCAAAGAAATAAATGAGGTTAAAGAGGCAGGACATTCCTTTGACAAAGCCAAATTGATGAGAATCCAGGGTTAACAGATTTTCAATGTCCAGATTAATGAGGTCTGAGATAATAAGTTCCATATCTTTACATATGAGACTAATGGAGCTGTAGTTATCCAGGTTTGTTGTTAGACTACCCTTCTATAATTACATCACAATGGCTGTCTTCCATGCTTCAGGAATAGAACCAGTGGAGAGTTTTAGATTATAGTGGTTAAGTATGGGTTCATATCTGGCACTGATAATCAGACAATCTGGTATGTTATCTGATACCACAAATGAGGTTTTCTTAACTTTAGACAGTGCTGGCAGGACTTGGTCCTTAGTGATTAAAAGAGGTGCTGGCACTGGGGAATCTGTGGAGCAGTGATAATTGTTTATGGAGTAAAATTTTCACTAAATTTGACAGCTAGGATATTAGCTATTTTCTTTGGTTATGAATGAGCAGTGTTATTGTGGACTAGCTCCAAACATTCCTGGGTGTTACTTTTTAAGTTAGTTCTTAGTTATTTTTTGAATTTAGTGACAATTCGAAGTTCATATTCAGTTCTGAGCTTCCTAATATGACCCTTAAGCTCTTTACAAGTTTCTTCAAATGTGCATTTAAGGTAAGTAGGACATGATTTCTTATAAGCATTATGCAATCTCTTTCTCTTACTATATAATTTATTTATACTGGTATTCCATCATAGAGTTGTTTTTAAATTTCTCACTGTATTTATTATGGATAGAGTCTGCCGTAAAGACATGATAGACACTAAACCCAGGAACAGAGGTATTACTTTCATTGCATTGAAAATAGTCCTATGTAAATTTTATTAGACTCTTGGCATTGAGTAGAGACACTTTAATGTGTTCCAAATTAGTATTTATTAGATAGACTCTCCCTAAAAATGGGCACCATAGGTTTATAGGTTGATACTAGGCTATCAGCCCTAGGGCCTATACAAGCATAGCCATAACAATTCCCTGGCTATTTCTTCCCACACTATTTACTTCCCTGGACCCCTGTCTAGCAGGGCGACTGATGTGATCCCTGGGGAGAATATTCTTTCTCCCATCCAATCGTCAAGGTTCCTTTTGAAGAGGGCCAAAGAGGCACTCTGCTTGACATGTATGGGCAATCTATTCCCGAGTCTGGGGAGTCTCTGGGTTAGGAACCTATCCCTCCAGCATGTTTTGTTTATTGTGATGACAAGGTTTAGATCCCTGGAGCATGTGGCTCTGAGGGATTGGGATTTCTTTAAGTGTAGCATGTCCAACAGCTCTGGGTTTGACATGGCCTTGTATGTTAAGTAGAGATCGCCTCTGAGTAGATGATATGCGACAGAGTATAGCTGGAGTTTTTTAAGGCGGTCAGCGTAGGGCATCTGCTTTAGGCCTGTGATTCTTTTAGTGGAGGTATTTCTGTGGCCTTTCCAGTTGTTGCAGATGTCTTGAGAGGTACATACCAAATGGGGCATTGTATTCTATAATGGGTCTAATGAGGAATGAGTACAGTGGGACAATGACCTCCTTTTTTCTGGATGAAAAGCCCTTAGTGATGAGGTGTGCTACATAGAAGGATTTCCTGACTGTTGTGGCGATGTGGTTATCGAAGGTGAGACCACTGTCCACCTGTGTCCCTAAGTCTCTTATCACACTTTCGGTGTTTAGCGTACTGCCACCTATATGGTAATTCACGGATACATGTTTTTTCCCAAAGGGACAGTAAATGCTTTAGCCAGAATATGAAAGCCTTGGTAAGAGAGGTGCAGCCCATTCCTGGCAAAGCAGAAAAGTTTGTCAGCCAACTTATCCCAAGCTGACACATATTGGATCCCCTTAGAATATCACTATCTACACAAGGAATTAGTAAAACCAGTTATCTTGTATTTGAATCATTGCATTGTTATAGGTGATGGCATACCACTTAAGTGCAGTGACTTTCCTGCAAGCTCAATCTTATCCATCTGTATATCTCTCTGGGTAGAACACCTAAGGCCATTCACCCTTACTTGGGCCATTATCAGGTCAAATCTTGTGTACAACTAAAAATCCCATTAAAATATACCTGTCCACAAAGCAATTTTACCACCTCCATTACTAAGTTCCCCCTTGTACCCCCATGCAACTGCCCATCTAAATATTCCAAGTGAGAGAGTTCACAACCTTGGATGAAAGGAGAAGCTTCCATACCCCCACAGTGTTACAGTTTCACTAACTGCAGCTGATAGTTTTCAGGAAAACTGGGGAGTCACAAAAACAGGTCAACAATTCCCATGTCGTTAAAATACTGATTGTCAAATAACAGGATTCCCTTTTTCCAGAAGGTATAAGAAACAAAAACAAAGGCAGGTAAAAGAGATTTTGTTAAACTTAGGAAATGTTCCAAAATCTTTTAGCTTAGTGCATGTTCCAAAAAACATATAAATGTATGTGCTTCAAGGATTAGGGCATTGATGCACCGTATTACACATATAAAGTTGTATTTAGAAAAGACTACAGAGAATAAATTACGTCTGAAGTTGACAGGATGCATATACTTCATCCAGGACAAGTAGGCAAATGAGGGTCAACATGATTCAGATGTATAGTTCTGGTTTAAGGATAAAACCAAAAATGTTACTGTGCCCTTTATTATCTAGTGGTTGAAGCACAAATATATGGAAACATACTGGCATTTACAGAAAGAAACAAATGGCAGTTGTATTCTAAAATTGCAAAGATATATTGCAATGATCACAGATCATCTGAATAGGACCCATATTCCCCAGATAGGTACAGACAACACGGAACCAAGTCTATTCTGATTCTTCAAAGAAATTAACAGAGCATAAATAATACACGTAAAATGAGCTACAAAAAGTATTTGACTTCTGTCTCTTGTGGAAGAGGCAAAGTGAATACTCAGAAGAAGTATGGTTGTGTGGAATGTGCTAATTGTACAGGTGATCTTAGAAAAAATATATTAGCATTAAGAAATAACCATAAAGGAATAGCACAAAGCAGACAGAGTTAGAAAGCAATACTGCTGGCATTAACTAGGAAGTTAATATCATTTGACCCCTTTGGTATATTAAACTGCTATTTCCTCTCATATTTCTGTAAAACTCTCAGCATGTGATCAAAATAACCCAGTGGTATATTTTCTTAATGGTGACTAATGGTAGGAAACTGAATAAGCTACTGTTTTCAATAATTATGAAGAGTTCCCACTCAAGAGATGTGCATTGTGATAAATGCATATAACACACTGGCTCATACTAACATGGGAAAGAAAGCCAGGGAGAACAAATGTGTGAGAGAGAGAGAGAGAAACTGTGTGTGTGTGTGTGTGTTGGGGGGGGGGGGGTAATATTTCTTAGTATGCAATTATGAGCAACTGAGACAGGTAACACAACCTGTAGTTAATTATTTTTTTTTCTGAAAGAATTCAGTGAGCTCAAGAAGTGATCAGCAGTGGAAACAGCTACATACTGCTACAGAGAATAGTAAACTGAATGTGAGACTATGCCACCTTTTCTTAGTATATAATTAGCAGCAGTTAAACTAGATAACACAGCCTATGCTTATCATCTCAAATGAAACAGCCCCCAAGGATGTAGGCAGTAGGATGGGCAGTAAACAAGAGCCATGCAGAACAATGAAGTAAGAAAGTAAATTACATTTTACTAATGTGTAAGTGGCAGCATTTAACCAAAGAAGTAGAGATGGCTGTCAGCTTCTAACAGTGCTCAGACCTTATGATCCAGGCAGACGCATTGTTTCCAACATCTGCAGCTGTCACTGGTCTCATAGTGGCAATATCTGTAGTAATGCTGGAGTAATGAAGTATCATTTTTGCCAGTTTTTTTTTTTCAGCAGTTGCTTGAATCACAACCCCTCTATAGAAGAAAAGAGGTTTATTACAGCTATCCAACCAATGTTATATATCACGCATGTTTTCTCTTCTTCTCCTTCTGGCTGCTCCCATTAGGGGTCACTGGTGTCCGCAAAATGAGTGGCAGTAGAGCTTTAAGATGTTGAATTGCCAGCCCTGTGTCCAACCTTCCTTAGATGGCACACACATGCATGCACTCACACCTATGTCCAATACACCTGCAGCATGTCTTGGGAAAGTGGGAGGAAACCAGAGCACCTGGAGGAAACCCACATGAACAAAGTGAGGACATACAGACTCCGCACAGAAGGAACCCCAGCCTAGAATCAAACTGGAGAATGTGTTTCTGTGAGGCAACAGTGCTAACCACTGCACCACTGTGCCATCCCATTATCCATGTTTTCTCTGAAAGTGAAAAATGGACTTGGTGATAAACTGTTTTCAGGGGTACTATAATGTTTATTGCAAATTAACTCCATTGGTTCTTCATGTTTAAGGCCACAGAGAATAGCATCATGGCTGAATGCAGAAGCATTCAAAAGAGCAGAAAAGATATCTGCCATCACTAATCAGGTAATATAAATGGCAAGCTGCAATAAAAGATATAGATCAAATACAAATGGAACCAGGCTGAGATTCAGAAAACTATGTTTTTTTTGTGCAGTAAGGTGTTTTTCTTTTCTGCCTTATTGTTCTATACAATAACAGAGAGACTGTGGATATCCAAGTGCACAAAAGGTTCTGCTGATCATTGCATAGCAGAGTAATGGAAGATTAACAGTGATTGGTTTCAGTAGAAGACACAACACACTATTGCAGGAAGCATCAATGCACATCCTAGTAGGTACACTGTCACTACATCTAATTTGTTACCAAGCAGCTTCACAAAGTGCCAAACAAACTGAACAAACAAAATAAAATAAATGCACCTCTTCCTAGTCAGAGCACTTTTATTGACTAAAACTTGAGTGCCTTCCTTCCAGGTGACTACAGAACTTCCTCAGAATAGACTGATGTAACTTCCAACCACTCAACTAATCATATAAAGAGTATTCCTTCACACACTGACCAATCAATTACTTATAAATGATCATAAATGAAAATAATTGTTACTGCATAAAAAACTATAAATAAAAATAAGCTTAACAGTGTATTTAAACACCAACTGTCATTTCATTCAAAGTTTACCTGTCCCAAGTGTCAAAACACTGTTAATGGATACCTTCCCATTTAAAGCTGGGGGGTTGGATGACATTCAAAAGGATCTGCCAATGCAGTTCCCTAAATTCCATATAAGCTTTCCCAGTCCTTCCTCACACATACACACATTATGCTGAACTTTTTCCAAAAAAACAAATACAAAATTGTTAACATTCACACAACTTAAAGATTGTTTGGCTGATGTATTGTTCATGTCCTTTCCCTTAATAGCATGGGAGTGTTTGTAAATCCTAAGTCGAAGTGCTTTTTCAGTCTTGCTAAGCAGGAAAGGCATGTAGCTACATATACCAATCCTACAGTATGACAATTGTGTTTGACTTTTGTGGTAATAGTTCTAGGGTGACCCACTATCATAATATTACTTGTTAATGAAATGGCATTGTGAATAATAACCACATTTAAACATACCTCAAGTGCGGTTTCTTTCTCTTCTAATTGTATAGCTGTCAGACTGTGCCTTCAAATTCCTACCCTTATTGTAAACAAAACAGGGCTTACTACCTGTCTTATTTCCAACACCAGTCCAATTTCTGTCTACAATTTCTCTTATTCCTTGCACTTTGATGTCATACATTAATGCCGTTGAGGTACTGCGAGCCATTGTACTAACCTCCTTATTCAAATTGGCCTCTAGGAATTTGATAAGGGGATAAAACTTAATATACATACTAGCCATGACCTCTGATGTTAGTTCCCCAGCATCTTTAAATTTCTCTCCCAAAAACATCTTTTTGATACTGTTAATTTCTATAGTAAAGTCTCTATCATTTGAGACCAGTCTTAAAAGCCTTATCATTTGACCCTTAACAGGATTGGTGTTTTGCCATTAGGAGTGTTGCATTTCCTAATGCAAAACACTATTTGAGTAGGTGGGTTTCCTGTAAATTTTGGACTCAAAAGTCTAATCTATACAATTTTATAAATTTTAACATCTCAAAAATTAGTTTCACAATCATGAATAGTATATGAAAATTCAAAAAAAATATATTGTACCATTAATATACTCCATAAATTCATCAAATTCAATCAAGCTTCTTGTTCACAAAATAAAAATATCATCCAAATATATCTTAAATATCTCAAATATGTATAAAGATATTTGTTGACGTTAGATTTAAGAACATGGTTGATTTCCAATAACCACAGTATAATATTGGGAAACACTGGGGCCACTGTTGCCCCCATCACAGCACCCATAATTTGCCTGTAATACTCTAGTACTGAAAGTTTCTTGTTAACAGTTCACAATCATAATCTTTTGTGCTAACTGCAAGAAAGAAGTCAAGTTCCATAGCCAAGTTCCATGGGTACTCATAACATTCCAGTTTTCAAAAAGAAATGCTTCATTAGACTCTTAGTTACTCCTACCTCAAAAAAGTCTTCAAACATACTTTACCTGCAGACAACAGTCAATGTGGATTTGCTGCTGGACTTTCTATCCTGACTATATCGATAGACTTTTATGATTTTGTTAGAACGGTTTGTGATTTAGGTTTAATTTCCCTTTGCTATATGTTTTGATTAGTAGAAAGTTTTTAACACACTTCTAGATAAAGAAACCGCAAAAAATATTTTGTTGGGTTAACATGTAGCTAATGAGGAGATCACACTGGGTAATGATATTGGGTAAATGCTTTTCATGGAGAAATGTTACTTTCCCGCACAGTTTCCATACTAAAAGTATATAAACTAAACACTATGCCCTGCATCGACTGACTCAAAGTCACGCTACTACTCCCTGTATCTTGCTGACTATGAAGAGGTGACCTGTGTCTGAAATACAAGTTCCAGATACAAGTCATGATTCAAGCGTCAAAAGAAAAATTGGCTAGGCTTAAAATGGCCCATAATGGCAGCTAGCCTAGCACTTACCTACGAACCTATGAATCCCTGGAATATCTCCAGAGTCTGTGTTAGGTCCTGTTTTATTTAGTTATGTACTTTCCATCTTTTGTAAGATTCCAAACGACACTGGGTTTCAAAAAATGGAAACAACTGTAAGACTGGGGCAGTTCCCGCCACACCAGTGGATATAGAAGTGCATAATTCCTACTTATTCTATGTGTACTGTTGAGCCAAGGACTTAGGTTTAAAATTCAACTGCAAAAAGAGTTAGAGGAGACCATTTGTAACTCATCAAAGAACCTCAAAATCACCCTGAATGGTGATATTCTACCTGTTGTTTAAGATGTGACGGACATAGCTGCTCCAGTGGCATAGAGGGGTAATGCTCTGACTATGACCCAGATGAACTGGGTTTGATTAGCATCTTGGGGGACTGATGGAGTGGCAGGAAGAGCGGTACATGGGCATCTCTTGACAATGATCCCTAGTGAAGGCTGGGAATATCATCTGAGAAGGCATGGTCAATGGGTAGTGGTGGGCCTGGCTGAACTGCTGCAGAGGAGGGGCGATACACTGCATGACCACATTACATGTCTACTCTTGACAGTACCACAAGACCACAAATGGGGGGGCAGGGTTGGCCCAAGTAAGACCCCGTCCAGACAGGAGCTCAGATATGACAAGCCCCATTACCTGCAGTCCATGATCGACCCCAGAAATTACTGGATTAAGCCCAGGGTGACATGGGGCAGCTGAAAAACTGGTGTGAACAGGGTATGAGGGCTGAGCTAATAACAATGATGTGCAGGAAGGGAAAAAAGACAAAAAAGATATGAAGGGCATTGGTATCATATGTAGTTACAATTTTCATCTTATGTAACATGCCCTCAATATAAAGGCAAATGCATTGAGGCAGATAAAACTATTTACAGTCACTGGATCAGAGGACATTAAGACTAACAAATTATTTAGGTTTATAATACAAGCACTTCTTCAATAGAATGTCCCTTTCTGTGGATATACACTGATGGGAATAAATTATTTTCAGATGATTCAGAGACAATTTTCTAAAAAAATCCATCTGTAAGAGATATTCCTTATGGAGATATTTGTTTAAATTTAACCAACTTAATGTAAATAATCATCTTGTAAGGGTTAAGTTGTGTTTGGCTTTTTGATCCCTGGAGGGCTATGTATTGAGGATTCTTCTAGATGTCATTCAGTTCTTTCCAGAAATACAGAATCACATGGACCTTTTAGTTCCCTTTAAAAAAAGCTTTTTCCTGGGATGTAATTGTCGCACAACTAATTCTAAGATTTTGGAATAAATTGGAATATGTTGTTTGATATGTAGGGTCACTATGAATGTTCAGCTGCCTTTTAGATGATTGGATGGTACATGCAAACAAATACTGTCACAATAAAAATGAGCCTGCATTTCTATATAGTATTCAGACCTTTATGTAGTTAACATTACGTATGAAAACTGTGAAAAGAAAAATATTCTGTTCATTTTAATTATAGTTCTCCACAATTTTCTACTTTACTAAAGTTAGTTACATAAACCCTATTCATGCAAGGGAAATGGTCACAAAACTCATTAAAAGAAATAGTAGAAGAAACAGTCCCCCTAGAGGCTAGAAACAACAGTACCCCCCAGAGGCTAGTATGTCTTTCACAAGGAAAGCGTGTAGTCCATTTGCTAGTACTTCCCTATTCTATAATTTAGTTTGTTTATTCATTAAGGAAGCAAGAACGCTAGGGATATGAACCTCTTTTCCATCATATCCTCATAACACTGCCTGTTTAAGTGCTCATGGCCACATAATAAACAACAGGATACTGATGAGTAGAAAACACAACTATATGACATGGCTTATTAATACATCATAGACTTAAATTGCTGAACCATGTAGCCTTTTGAAGCATCCTGTCCTAATTTCCATTTCCCCAAGTAAAGAGATATAGGTTTTAGGTTCCACAAAAGTGCAGTCCGGTTGGCAATTTTCAAAAAAAGACAGAGGTTATAAGGTCCTTCTCTAATGCACCCTACACTCTGTAAGTCTGGCATGGTACTCATTCCCTAAATGGCATACTTATTCTGTTAATAACTACCTACCCTGTCCATTAATGTTTTCAATGACTTTTTCCTCAAGGAGCTTCTGTTCCCCATCTGCCAGCAGATGTCAGTTTGTAAATCTGAAAATCTGACAAGAAGTTTGTAAATGGCGATTATATAACATGTAAATGTTGGGGATTTTGGAGTTTCAAGACCTTACATCTGATTAATGCAAATTATTGAGGAGTTATGGTTGTTTTAACTAGAGAGCTAATCATCAGCACTTCATAAAGATCATTTTCTATGTTTTCATTCTATTTAGTCAGAAATGGTGTTGTCAAATTAGTCTTGCTAATGGCTTTTTTTACTAACTGCTTATTTTATGTAAAATGCTTTAGAAAGTATCCAAAGAAATTCATTAAGTTATCATGAAGACTATACATTTCATTGACAATGTTGAAAACTGACATATTTTCCATTTATGCATGCCAATCAAAACTTGCAGTTAAAGAGTCTCTGTGAGAAGTTGATGTGAACTACTATCGGAATGATTTGCAAACTTATATATTAATATAATAATATAATACAGACTTTTTCTACAAGGTTGTCTGAAAAATTCTGAAGAACTCTAAAATATTAAAATTAAAATCTTACCAAAGGAAAAAAATGAAAGTGAGACTGTAAGTATTTAAACTTCTCTAAACTTTTATATACCCCTTTCTTTATTTGAAATAGCATAGATAGAGTCAAGACATGTGGATATAACATTAGTATGTAACAGAGAAATGGCTAGATATATAGATATAACCATAGCTGTAGCTACAGCTATAAGTATAATAGATACGATAGATATAGATATAGATATAGATACAGATACAGATACAGATATAGATATAGATATAGATATAGATACAGATATAGATACAGATACAGATACAGATATAGATATAGATATAGATATAGATACAGATATAGATATAGATATAGATACAGATACAGATACAGATATAGATATAGATACAGATATAGATACAGATATAGATATAGATACAGATATAGATATAGACAAGTGTGTGTGCAGTTATTGTACCTCTCAAGTTCTTTGCTCAGAAATTATGGATAAAGTTAAAAATAATGGGGAGGCTTAAGGCCTAAAAAGGAAATTTTTTAAATACTACTCTAATTCATTTAAAAAGTTAAAGGAACAACGTGGTTTGTGTTAACATGCATTTTCTGAACAATATGAAGTATGAAACTCTAATGTCTGGCATTATAGACTGACTGCAGTTCTCAGCATTTACTAGAAGATTAAACATTTTTATTTTGTTAGCAAGTCATCTAGTGTTAGGCAAATAATTACTAAATTTGGACTGTTTGCAAACTTTTGATCAAATATAACAGTTTAGGAGAGCAATGTGAGGGACATGAGAATGAATAGCAATTTTAAAATTTTTCAAAGTTATATTTCCTATAGGTTTCCCCCAACACCACCACCACAACCATTGCACTTCTACACTACAAAAAAGGAGGCTTCTCCTAATTCTTTGCTGAATTATCATGGCCATCTACAAGGTTGTTGTATCTTGGGAGAAAGGATATTCCATGATGCAGCATCAGATTTGAAGATTAACAGCACTGGAGGACATATTATTACACTTGTGTCCTTCATACCGATGTCCTACTCTTACCCGAATATAAGCATGATATTCTGACATTTTCTCCAATAATTCGTTTACTTTTGTGCCCTTCATACCGATGTCCTACTCTTACCCTAATATAAGCATGGTATTTAGACATTTTCTCCAATAATTTGTTTATTTTTGTGTCCTTCATACCAATGTCCTACTCTTACCCTAATATAAGCATGATATTCAGACATTTTCTCCAATAATTTGTTTACTTTTGTGTCCTTCATACCTATGTCCTAATCTTATCCTAATATAAGGATGAAGTTCAGACATTATCTACAATAATTTGTTTATTTTTTTGTGCCCTTCATACCGATGTCCTATTCTTACCCTAATATAAGCATGATGTTCAGACATTTTCTCCAGTAATTCTTTTACTTTTCTGTCTGATGATGCGCTTGCATTGTTGACTTCCGACTGACTCCATAGTTTATCCACTACTGACTCTACAGCTATATACCCAGAAACATTCTCATTGCTGGACATGGTTCCTATCTCAAAGGATAAATGCTTTGTGGGTCTAACACTGGCGGTTAATACATGAGAAGGAGAGGTACCAAAGAAGGCGCTGTGGTGCCTTTCACGGGAAAAGCTTGGTAACTGTACTCCACCTTCAAATGAAGAGCACCTGTTCTGCTCCCTGCTTACAAATACATCAAGTGCAATCTCTGAGCACTTGTTCAGGCACTTGACCATGCCTCTGATGTGTGCCAGGGCAATCATATTTGTGGTATTCATACAACTGCCTGTGTTAAAGAATAACAAGAAACAGACCATTTCCTGTATTGCCTTTTTTCTAATCCTGTGAATCTCTGTGGCAGTTCTTGAAACTGGATCACTGGTGGGGCACAGAACTGATATGCCTTTGTGCTACACAGCACACCCATTTCAGTCTCAACCCTTTATTTGAAACATAACTTCCCTATGCTATTTATTTTAATTAAATCTGATGCAAACATTTTTCTTTTAAAGTTTGATTAATAGTATGCTATAGTATAAACTTTCATTCTTATCTGAGACAGAAAACCAAAAAAAAAAGCAGTACTGTCATTTTAGTTCCATCTCTAGATAACTCAAATCAGCAATATGCTAGTATATTCGTTGGTGTAGAACATTTGTCAGCATTGGTAATGCCATTTTCTAACTGAAGTCCAAACATGATGGTAGACATATACGAGATAAGATTGTTTTCACTTTTATTTAAACAATCTGCATTATTACTTTTTGTGAATGCATAGCAACACCATTTAAGTGATGTCAAATGCAGTTGAAAAAAACATTTTTCTTTGCATTACTGTATTATGACATGCCATAATCATGTTATATGTTGAAATATGGTCCTTTTATTTTCCCAAAACAGAAAATATTTCAGGATTATCTGTGATTCCCACGTTGCAGATGTCCCCTGGTGATCACCTAATGACAGTGTATAACATTTATAAAAACATGCTTATTACTTTTTCAACCTTATAACTCTGTTACCTTTAAATAAAAGAGCAGTTTAACAGTTTACATGCTGTCATTTGTGATCAAGACTAATAAAATATAGCAGAAGAACACCAACATTTTGTACTATGTGGTTCACCAAACTCCCTTGCAATATCTCTGAACCATGAGCTCATATATGGTTTCCTTTTAAAGTATGTTAGCAGATGTCTTTGTGAGATCATGATAACTTACATCCATTAGGCAACCCATCTTCCTCTGCAAAAGTGTCATCTTCAAGGGAGATGGCCAAGGTTATAAGAGCTAAGCTCACCATTACTAAAGAATACTATTTTATTCTGGGAGAAGTAAATTGCCTGTGTCCTTATGAATCATTTCCATCACTATCCTTTTCCATAATTTTTCAGAGGATGCAATTAAAACTGATGGCTGATAGTGGATCAGTTGTGGATTCTCCCTCATAGATAAGATCCATTCTGGCTTGTTGTCATGCTGGGAAAGACCCTGTAGAGCAATTTGTTTCTACATAGAGTATGTAAGTGGTTTCACTGTTTTTAATTTCTCCAAGTCTTTTGGGTTTCTAATACCATGACAGGAATGGACCCCATTCCTAAGTCAAAGTACAATTAAAGTTCATGAAATTAGTATTGTTTCAGTCTTTATGTCAGCCAGGAGTGTTCTTTGCAGCACCCACAATGTGCCCAGTAATGACTCCTTCTGCAATTCATATGGGATTACATGGATTGGTAACATATCTAAATACGATTGTAGATTCTTTTTTATAAGACCCTACTACTATTGGAACGTTCTGGGTATCTTTCTTCCACAATTCTCTCATTTCTGCCTGCAAATTCTGATAGTTTATGACTTTGTGTCTCTCTGTATGCAACACACTGTAGTCACTGGGTGTGGCAATTTCAATGATCAATGCTACTTTTGTCTTCTTTTCTTGGACCACTGTATCCATTTTTCTTGCATCTATCTTTTGAACTATTGGTAATATGTGGTCCCATGTGATATAAACTTCATCATTTTCTATGATGATTTGTGGCTCATGTTTCCATTGTTTTTCAGCCACTTCATTACCATAATGTTTGCACAATCCCCAGTCCAACAGTCTTGCCACATTATTATGCTTTTCAGTATACAGTCCCTCTCCCATTAGTGGGTCACAACCAGCAACAAGGTGTGCAATTGTTTACAATTCGTTTTTTCAAAACCTACATTTGTCGGTTTCTCCCACATGTTCAATGGACTTTGTAAACCAATGTGTACACCGCCCACTGTCTTGGGCAACCAATTTCACCTCTCCTTAACCATTCCTGCATTCATTCCTGATCAACATGTAAGTGGTCTGTAAGGTTTTGCTTATCATGGGTGAGAAAACAACTGGAAGCATTGTTTAGATCCATGGAGGTGGTGTTTTTGACATCAGGCATAAGGCCAGGCCATAAAGATTTATTTCTGGGGTATGTTTGGAGGTAGGTTGCAGGAGAGTAGTTGCAATATTTACAGGCTTGCTGCAATTAGTGCTAAATTTGCTAACAAGGGTGTCGATAGCAACTTGAAATTTAAAGTAACACTGGCCTCATTGGTACTACATTCATGGGAAATCTTCTGAAAACTTTGCTTTCAAATATTAATCGTGAAAGCTTTTTTTTTCTTTTATCAGCTGGAACTTCTGTCTGAAGCTGAAGGTAAACTTCAGCATTTTGACATCATTTTTCCTTTTGCATTTTGTATAGTGTCTTTGGTTTACATTACAAAAAATAGTTTTTCTTATTTTTACCAAAGCTTGTATTTAGTAGAGTTTTTCTTTTCGGTATTTCTAGTTAGTCTTTTTGGGTCTATATTACATCGTCGAACTCACAGGAGTTCGAACGTTGTAATATGGAACCGTGACGTTTGAAACCTAATAACTACAAAAACACAGAACAGCGATTTTTTTCCCCCAGGGAAAAAAATCGCTGTTCCGTTACAAAAAAAAAAAACTTTCACACTTTAAACCTAAACTAATGTGGGGGCTTCACCCCCCCACACACCCCACACACCCCTACTTAAATATATCAACTCCAAAATCACACCACAGTGGAGGAAATAGCAAAGCCCCAAAAAGGGCCCACCGATTTTTTTTCCCTGGGAAACAAATCGGTGTGCTGTGGCTCTGCTATTTTTGTATTTCGAACATTTGGGTTCGATATTAAATCGTTCGGACTCCTGTGAGTTCGACGTTGTAATATAGACCCACTCTTTTCATGCCTTTGGAATTCTAGCTGGTTTGCTTGTCTTTGAATCTGCCACTGTTTTAAATCTATTGCGACAAAGTCGGAGATTCTTTATCAAGTTATCTTTTGCTATTAAGCTGGAATTATTAAGAGGTATGATTTCAATTTCTATTGACAATGGTCTCACTTACTTTGATTTAATCACCTTTCATAAAATCTTTGCAAATGGCTGTACTGAGCACAAGGTTGACCTATGTTTTGATAGATTTTGTTACCTTGACATAGTTTCATTTCACAAGATATGGTGTAATGGCTAGGGCTAATCGAATGCAGAGTATGTTAAGGCATTATATAATATACTATTCACATGGTAGGGTGCTTTCATAAGCTGAAGTAATCTAACTTTATAAAGTCAAAGAGACATTGTCCATATTTTATTTTGATCATGCCATTGTGCCAGTCAGTTGTGGGGTAACTGAAGTCTTTTAAAGTTATTTGATTCATTCATGTTTATTTTTTCTAATTAAGCAGGTTAAACATTATAATTCTCATTTGACAAAAATAGGGTCTGCTGACTGCCAGCTGTGTGATATTCAAATTAATGTTTCTTAGATTCCTTACTATCTTACCTCCTCTCCCCATGACATATCTCTCAAGTTCTTAGCGCAAGAAATCTAGACAAAGCTAAAAATAATGGGGGGACAAAGGCCAAAAATGCAGGCACATTTTAAATATTGCACTTATAGACTTAGAAAGTTGCTAGAATAAAAGGCTCTGCAGTATCATGCTTTTTCCTGAATTCAAATGTTTTTTTCATTATTTAGTGCGTTCAATCCTCACTGATTTGCCAGGAAACCAAAATTCTTAGGAGGAAAAGACCCAAAATATGAGGCAAAAATCTGGACATTCTGCAAAAAATCTGGGCATTTGAGGGGTATGGCCTGTGGCCTAGGTTGTGTTTCTCCCAATTAGACTTTTCTAGACAAAGATGGATACTCTACCAACTCCACAGGGTCTAGTTTTATATAAGATGAAATAGGAATATGGGAGATCCAGACAGGTTCCTGAACCATGTTTAAGAAAACCTCAGCATTGCACATTTTCTTGTTTAGGTTTCTGGCATTACATCCTCACATCATTTAACACAAACTGGAATATCAATAACACTTAATTTGCTTAAAAAGGAAATTTGGTGGCAAATTTACTGTTTGGAATGCTGATTCCCTTGGCAGGAAAATGGAGATCTTCATATAAACTAGGCCGCAGCCCCATTCTTCTTCTTCCCCGTGTGAATGCATATTGAATGTCCTTTAACCATCTCAGTCTATAAATCTGTTTACTTTATCCAGTTATCTTAACCTCATGGACTGATGTCTCCTTAAATGAAGTTAGTATCTTGTTTAACTCATGACACTTTCTCTGCCTTTGACAGTGCAAGAATGTGACTCTGCACCACTCTCATAGTGGAACACCTGGCATTACTCAATCCAACATGAACTATGCTTACGTCTGATTATCCATGGTAGTCTGAGGCCCTTCTAATAACCTTGAGACTTCTTGTATGTTTTTACTATTGGAAAATCAGTTACAACTGCCTGTTCTTGCCATTTTGGTGCATGTGGTTTCCATTCAGCCAATCACTGAGTCACCTATGAAGACAGTGTTGGTCATTGGGATGGCAGCGCTGGCAATTTTAGGGTTCTTCAAACTCTGCCTGTGGGTTTATTATCTGTATTGTCTTGTACAATGTCAGGTAAATTTGCTTCTTAACTAAAGTGCAGGTGAGTTATGTGTCAGACGCTCTGGGTTAGTATGTTCATTGGTCTTGTTAAGAGTGTAGTTTACATCTGCATATGCTTTAGGAGATGGTGGTTCACCAGTACTATTAATATATGCTTAGGGTTTCAAGATGTTCAGTACATTAACACAGTCTACATATTTCTCTAATGGAAGAACAAATACCACAGTTTCAGAAAGCATGTAACAGTTGCTGTACAATGTTATAAAATCATATATAACAAGCTCAGTGAATAAGACCTCAGGAAATGCCTGTATTGATCTAACCATACAAAAATAGAAACATTCCAAATGGTCAAAGAAACATTTGAAATTCACTTAGCTTATTTACATTTCCAGTAGACTCAGACCTGTTTAGTGCCATTCAGGTAGTATGCAAATAGGTAGAGATGAGCAATTGTCACATAAATTACCATAGGCAGTGACTATAAGAAAGCATATAGAAGCAGGTCCATTCTAGCTGAGGCAAATTCACAGAACTTAGATTCAGATTATAAGTTTATACCTAATTATTTTCATTTATAACAGAATGAGTATAGGAAAGACAAATACACATGTAACATAATAATCCTGCTTCTTACTTAAATGGTCCATTTAAAAGTGAAACATTAAAGCAAAATATAATCGTCCAACTTCACTTAAAAAAAAATTTCTTTGAGTAAAAAAAAAATAAGCTGAGTTATTGTACATTATATTTCTAAAAATGTTCATTAACTGTAAATTAAAAACAAATCAACAAAATAACAGCTGTAAATATTTATAAATTAACAAAGAAATATTAAAATTCACCACCTTAGTTGTAACTGTTTAAGCAGTTAAAGTAAATATCAACAGACTTAAAATAATATGCCATATAATATGTCTTCAGTTTTATGCCATTTATTACTCAGGAATAAAATTAACATTTTGCAGCTCTAAATCACTTTTTTAGTAAAGTAGTCTATAAGACACCAGAATACAAACACATATCCAACAGCTGTAAACATTTAAAAATCAGCACCTAACAAATCTTAACATCAAGCAGCCAGAGTCTGTAAAAAGTAATTAACTCACAATTTATTATTTAGCAATCTTAGCTAAAAAAAAATTAAAAGTAATAAAAATGTCAACTGCAGCTGAAGATGGTTAGAATCAGCTGGCAGTCTTGATTGTTTTGTTTCCAGCTGCCTTGGTAATGTATTTTGCTGTGAGATTCTTGGATGTTGCTATTTCTTTCTATAGACGTGAAAAGTTTTATAATTCTTCAATTGATATGTTTAACTTCACCAATATAGCTCCTATTGCCAGTAAACCATATAAACTAAATAACAAAGGACCTATAACAATTTGAAGACTATCAACAATAAAATACAGAGCAATCATGTTTGCAAAAGTCTGTGGCAAGGAGTTTGGAAGCTCTGATTTTAACTCAAACTGCCCAAGTTCAATAAATAGCCTGGATGTTGGATGAGTCAGGAGAAGTAGGATGGCGGTGAACAGCTGAACCTTCTGGGGTGGGGAAATAATTGTTCTGGTCATTACATCACCAGAACCAACAAGCAAAGTATTTTTGGCACAAAATGGCCATGATCACTCAATGTAGGCTTGGTTCACCCTAGTCAGTGACAGTAGCCCTCCCTACTTTGTGATGGTAGTAGATATAGGAGACCATCCTTGTGGTGAGATAGGTGCTCATACCATCCACCAATAGCATGATTATTGCCTAATTAGAAACATCCCCACTGCCAATATGATGGTGAGCACACGAATAACCTCCATGGTTGCCTGGATGATGGCTCCTTCAGTCAACCCTCAGAGTCATGCTGAGGAATCTGCAGAAACTGAGGAATGAATGGGTTCAAGATACATTTATTTATTTATTTATTTATTCATTCATTCATTCATTCATTCATTTATTTTGGTTGACCAGGAAAGCCCGACTGGTATGATCCCTTTTTGAGCAGAGGCCCAAGAGAAAAGTTCATCATATGTTTACAATTAATATGTCATCATATTACATGAAAGTTAATATAAAAGTTAAAAACATAAAAAGTTAATAACATTTAAAAACATAAAAGTTTGAAAACATTAAAGATTAAACATGAAGATGCATATAACATAGATGCCAGAGTAAAACAAAAATTCTTAAATAATTCAGATGCAGATATTTCATTTCAAATGCTTGAAAAAGTATAAGGTCATTGCTGTGGTAGTTTGGTGTTCAAGAAGCTGGAAGAAGGTGATATGAAGAGATGATTTTTAAGTGAAACAGGAGAAGAGCAAGATGGCTACAGAGTGGGGTTTTGGAAAGTGGCTGAGGATAATGTCAGAGTGGAGTATGAAAAGTGTGAGTGAAAGACTTATAGAGTGTGACAAGGTCTACTGTGAAAAAGTGTGTCTATAAAGTACATATCATCAAAGACACAGTAGGGAAAGGAGTGAGGGGGTAAAGACAGAGTGGATGGAAGAGACTGAGGGATAAGGGGAGACGTAAGGGTGAGAACTAGGTAGATGATGGCTAGAAGTTTAAAGCAGGTTATTTTATGATAGTGAATTAAAGTAGAATAGATGGGAACTAGGTTTGCACAGTGGCACAGACATGTATTGTTTTGGGTGCTTTCTGAGCTGTGATTTGAAGGAAGATAGATTATGTGTTATTCTGATTAGGAGGGATGGAGTTCCAGATTTTAAAAATATGAGTGAAATAGAGGGAGCCACCAGCTTTATTATAGGACTTCATAACTCTCAACAGAGATTTGTTAGATGATCTTAGGTCTCCATTGCTGGAGTAGAATTGGATTGTATATTGAAAAGATGGACATTTATGTGGAGTGTAGATAGGTTTGTGGGCAGTGATTAGTTGGGTAAATGTTAAATAATTGGATAATTATAGCCAGTCTAATTTTCTTAGTACAGTGCAGTGGCTATGCTCTATGTGTGGCATTTGTAGCAAATTTGGCAATTTTCTTATAACATGCTTTTAGTTTAGATTTTTCAGTTTTATTTAAGTTAGTAAAATTGGGGAGACATATAGATGAGCTGAAATCAGATAAGTACTTCCTAACTAATAGTATCAGTGAGATGGCTTTATCCTATAGAGGGACTGAAGTTTCATGTGTGTTTTTTTGATCACTTGAGATTATTGGAGATCAAAACTTGAGGTTTTCATCAGTTAGAATGCCTAGTAATTTTGTTGTTGATATTATTTCTTTATTTTTTGCTAGTTGAGTAAGTATGTACAGAGGATGTTAGTTCAGTATATTTTTTTTGGGGGGTTGCAAATAGCATTACCTGTTGAGTGGAATGGATGGAGAGTGCAACTATGTGCCAGTAACAGTATTTGAGAATAATCAAGGAGCAATCACTTTGTCGAAGAATCCAGTAAGCCGACAGAGATGTAAACATGTTGAAATTAAGTATCATTTTGTCAGACCAGCACTTAATGATGACAAAATAAGCACTGAATATTGCCTGACAATGGACATGGTTGCAGATATTTTTACTAAACCTGCTACAAAATTGAAGATTGAAAAGTTCATGCATTACGTATTTGGAATGTGAAGGAAAAGTTATCTGAAACTATGTTCTTAAAATGTATTTGTATACAGCATAAGAGCAAGTGGGAGTGTTGGCTGATAACAATAAAAAAGAGTGAATGATTGTATGTGTTGAAATCTTACACTGATGTCGTTGGTGTGGAGAGGTCAAGAGAGGTCACATGATCATGTGCTTTATAATAAAGGTGGAAGCAAGGGTTGTTCCCCTCTTCCGTTTTTAACCAGATTGATTGCCTTCACGTGTATTTATTTTCCTCTGTAATGTATGTCTAACCCGACTTTCTTACCCTTAAGATGATACCACCAACACCAGCCCTGTCAGCTAAATGCAATTATTTTTGAGTCTTTGCATTCTTTAACAATAAGACATGCCTGCACAGTAAGATGATACCCTAAAGTAGTGGTTTGTGGTCTGTTTGAATTTGGTGAATCTGCTACCTATTCAGCATGTTTGCCAAACTTTGTTTTCAGTGTAGCTCATGAAGCCTTTGTAAAGTGATCATTGAACATTACTGAATGACATCAGTTCTAAATGGGATAATGTAGGCCTGGAAGGGGTGTTTCTACTGCCCTAGCCTTCACTACTCATAACTGGTGAAGATATATTTTATTCACTCAGAGGCCAATTGCTTGTGAAGGAGGTTGTCATCAAGGGGCACAGCCTGCAGGCCATAAACATGGCCTACATCCAAATGGAGACCACCTATACCCCTTATATGCATACATTCCCAAAAGTGTCCGTCACTGGCTTGATAGCAAAAAGCCAAAAACCTGTGACATCCTTGTAATTAGGGTTACCTATCATATAAGCATCCACTTGTACAAGAACACTTGTGTCCATTAACCACCATTTCCTCTTCCCAGGATTGATGAGTCACTTGCCACTCATTTCCCATCCTTTTCCATTTTGCTCCTCCATTGCTTGAACTGCTACTCTACTTGAAGGTGTCTAGAGTACAGGCTGGGCTTTATCCCTGTCCACCACAAAGGTTCATAGGTTCATAGGTTAGTACTAGGCTATCAGCCCTAGGGCCTATACAAGCCTAGCCATAACAATTCCCTGAATATTTCTTCCCACATTATTTACTTTCCTGGACCCCTGTCTAGCAGGGCGACTGATGTGATCCCTGGGGTGAATTTCCTTTCTCCCATCCAATCGTCAAGGTTCCTCTTGAAGAGGTCCAAAGAGGCACTCTGCTTGACATGTATGGGCAATCTATTCCAGAGTCTGGGGAGTCTCTGGGTCAGGAACCTATCCTCCAACATGTTTTGTTTATTGTGATGACAAGGTTTAGATCCCTGGAGCGTGTAGCTCTGAGGGATTGGGATTTCTTTAAGTGTAGCATGTCCAACAGCTCTGGGTTTGACATGGCCTTGTATGTTAAGCAGAGATCGCCTCTGAGTAGACGATATGCAACAGAGTATAGCTGGAGTTTTTTAAGGCGGTCAGCATAGGGCATCTGCTTTAGGCCTGTGATTCTTTTAGTGAGGTATTTCTGAGGCCTTTCCAGTTGTTGCAGATGTCTTGAGAGGTACATACCAAATGGGGCATTGTATTCTATAATGGGTCTAATGAGGGATGAGTACAGTGGGACAATGACCTCCTTTTTTCTGGATGAAAAACCCTTCGTGATGAGGTGTGCCACATAGAAGGATTTCCTGACTGTTGTGGCGATGTGGTTATCGAAGGTGAGACCACTGTCCACCTGTGTCCCTAAGTCTCTTATCACACTTTCTGTGTTTAGTGTACTGCCACCTATATGGTAATTCATGGATACATGTTTTTCCCAAAGGGATAACAATACATTTCTTGGCATTGAGCTTGAGCCCATGGCTCTGGCACCAAGCATCTGTTTCTGTAAGGCCCTTTTGTAGAGTATCCACATCATTTGGGGATTCAATAATGGCTCCCAGTTTGCAGTCATCTGCAAACTTTGTTAGCCAGAGTCCCTTAGTGTTGACCTGTACTTCAGAAAAGTAGATGCCAAACAAGAGCGCCCCAGGACTGAACCCTGAGGTACTCCACTTGTCACTTGTCTGGAGCTGGATTTGGAGTCGGCTACTTTTACAGTGTGGGTTCTATCAGTAAGCCATTTAGCAACCCATTGGGTGACATAGGGATTAATGCCCAACTTAGTAAGTTTATCTATGATTCCAGAGTGGGGATGGTGTCAAAGACCTTGGCAAGGTCTAGATAGGCTGTGTGGACCACCTTACCCTTGTCCATGGCTCTGGAGACTGATTCAAAGAAGTCAATCAGGTTCAGGAGACAAGATCGGCCCTTCACAAACCCAAACTGGGTGGGGTCCAGTGTTTGAAGGTTGCCAATGTCTTTGTTTATAAGTTCCATGATAATACGCTCCATGGCCTTGCAGATAAGGCTTGTCAGACTGATGGGACGGTAGTTTCCGGGATCCAAGGTGGATCCCCTTGTGGATTGGGATAACTATAGCTCTGCGCCACTCAGTGGGCATGAAACCTGAGGTGAGGCTATGATTAAACATGACACTTAGGTGAGGTGCCAGTTCATATTGTAGTTCATGTAGTACACAGCCCGGGATGTCATCTGGTCCCATGGATGCTGTATTCTTGGCTTTAGAGAGTGCGTTTTGTACCTGTGTGGCCGTTATTACTGGAATTTGGCAATCTTCGGTATTGAGATGGGCCATTTAGGGGGTGAGAGTGGGGTGAAGTTGGCACTGAATCGATCAGCCAGGATATTGGCAATATCCTTCGGATCAGTATATTTAATGCCATTCTGTTTTAGCTCAGAACAGATCTGAGCATTGCCATTTAGATTCTTGACATAATTATAGAATGCTTTGTGGTTGTCTTTGGAATCTTTGGCAATTTTATTTTCGTAACTAGCTTTGGAGGATTTTATGAGGCATCTCAGTTTCTTACTGAGGCTAGTAAGGGAGTTTTTTGCATCCTGGGATTTTCCTCTTTTCTGCAAAAGTTTCTTCCTTTTGTTGTAAAGTTTGTTTATGGCAGGGGACCACCAGATTGGCTTCCTTTTTATGGATGAGAGCATTTTGGTTCTATTTGGGATGGCACGATTCATGCATGAGTGGATGTGCTCGTACAGTGCCGTAGTGTAGGATTCAGCAGTTGAACTTTCAGTTCCCGTCTGCATGGGTGTCATGAAGTTTGTCACTTCTGACTTGAGTAGCATGAAGTTGGCTTTAGAGAAGTTTTTTATGGTGGTTTCTTTACTGGGTGGTGGGATGTGGATGTTAAGGGTGATTAGCTTATGGTCAGACCTGACTAATGAGGGGGTGACCATAGGTATGGAGCATTGATTTCCCATGTTGGTAATGACCAGGTCTAGGATATTGGAGCCCCTGGTGGGACTATGGATTAGTTGATCCAGGGCGTTGGAATTTATGAATTCCAAGAACCGTTGCGCAAAGGTGTTGGGACATGAGTAGTTTTCCCAGTTAATGGCAGGGTAGTTAAAATCACCCAGTATTAGGGTGTTTGATTCTATCTTAATATTTTCCAGTATGTTTAGAAAGGTGTAGTGAGAATCTTGGGGTATGGTGGGGGATCTGTAGCAAGCTGCAATTTGGATTGCAGTCTTACCTAGTGTTAGTTGCACTTGGAGAATTTCAGACACATTGTGTTGGCCAACTAGCCTGGTGGTGTGAATATCCTTGGTGAATATTGACACTCCTCCACCTTTAGTGTTTCGGTCCTGGTTTGGTGGCCGAAAAGTGTGGTAAGAGTTGTAGCCTGGTATTGCAGGGGTGCTCTCTGGAGCCTTGAACCAGGTCTCAGTTACTGCACAGATATCGATGTTCTCCATTTTTAGGAGTGCCTCGAGAGAGTGCATTTTGAGGTTTAGACTTCTAGCATTGAGTAGCATTACCTTCAGGTTTTGCATGCTTGTACCTGTTACGGTGGTGGTTTTGTCCTTTGAAGTTTGCTGGGAAATGTATACAGAATTTGTCTTGTTACTGATTCTGAAGAGAATATCTGCTTTTGGACTCAATATTCATAGTAAAAGCTTGCAATAAAATTAACAAATACAGATTATACAACATGTATATTAATAAACAAACAATTAGTAGGAATTTAACCTGATTTAAACAGGAGTTTAGATGACACTTTGCCATTATATGAGCAGGATGTGGGGGGGGGGGGGGCAGTGCCACCTTGTTCTTTTGTCACTTCAATTTGTTTTTTTAAATTTCATGAAATTTTGAACAAGTAACTAGAAGAGCAATAAGAAAGTAAGACTTTTAGCAAAAAGGTAAAATTCCAACAAACAATGCAGGAAAACGGTGCTTGTTACTTTATTTAAATGTAGAAGTTAAACACAAAGAAAATAATGTGAATTATTAAGAACTTAATTTGTGGATTATGTAAAACTAGATACCGGTTATATTTAAGTGAGACTTTTTATGCTGTATTTTAACTGAAGTTAATTTCCTGCCCTTTATACTTGATATATTACATTTCAGTTTTTCAGCTTAGGAAAAGAAGAGGAAGACTTTTATAACTTAAATATAACCTGTCTCACTTAAATATAACCTGTATCTAGTTTTACATAATCCACAAATGCAGTTCTTAAGAATTCACATTATTTTCTTTGTGTTTAACTTCCCCAAAAAGTCTGGCGAGGTATCAATAACCTTCTACACCCTGGATGCTCAAGAACTCCCTCTCCCTCTGGCTCTGATCACAACAATCCCATCCAAATAGCTGACTCATTTAATACTTTTTTCACTGAAACCATACAATCCCTAGCCAACCAGCTATCCCCTAGCACCCCAGGCTCTGCCACAACCTTTACCAATAATTCTCATCAATTTCATTTTCAGCCAGTGCCCACTTCACTTATCTGTAACCTCATACAGAAACTTAAACCCACTACTCTTTCTGCTGATAAATTACCCGCAGAATACCTGCAAAAAGCTGCTAAAGTCATAGCCTACCCCATATCCATCCTCATTAACAGAACTATTTCTGAAGGATCTATTCCCCTAATCTGGAAAGTCTCTCATATAATTCCCCTGCATAAGGGCGGTAACTCCAAAGAGTTGTCCAATTATAGGCCCATAGCTATTCTATCTCCTTTGGCAAAAATAATGGAGAAATGTATACACATACAACTGTTAACTTA
The DNA here is from genome assembly GCF_019279795.1 of Protopterus annectens. Lineage (NCBI taxonomy): Eukaryota > Metazoa > Chordata > Ceratodontiformes > Protopteridae > Protopterus > Protopterus annectens. The sequence continues at coordinate 1,656,656,299 of NC_056735.1, read as the reverse complement.
CCTACTCGATCACAATTTATTAGCACCCTGTCAACATGGCTTTAGACCATTTTCATAGCACCACCTCTACTCTCTTATCCTTCACTAACCATATTAACAGTAATCGTAATATTGATACTCTATCCTCAGCTGTTTTTATTGACCTGTCCAAAGCATTTGACATGGTGAATCACCACCTCCTTATAGACACACTCAAAAACCTGTCATTGGACAACCATACTATACAGTGGTTCCAATCATACCTACATAACAGGCAACAGGCTGTACTATGGGAAAATACTTTATCTTCCCACGTCCCAGTCACTCTAGAGGTCCCACAAGGATCTGTATTAGGCCCATTACTCTTCTCCATCTTTACTAATGACCTTCATTATGTTATTCCACAAGCTGACTGTATCCAATACGCTGACGACTCCACACTCATATGCGCTGCTGCTTCTCGATCAGAACTTCAGTCACTAACCCAAATGACCTTTAGTACAGTTGAAAACTGGTTCCTACAAAGACGTCTTATCCTTAACCCCAAAAAAACAAAAATGCTACTATTTACCCCCACCCGCAGAACCTCCCCACTTAACTTTACTATTACTTCAAATGATGGAACTATAATATCTCCTGAACCAACCATCAAACTACTCGGGGTACTAATAGATAACAACTTGTCCTTTGAACCTCACATTAATAACACCATAAAAATAGTAAACAAGAAACTAGGTTCCCTCTATAGAATAAAACCCTTTCTTACACCTCCAGCCAGGGTTACTATTGCTCGTACCCACCTCATCTCTACCTTGCTCTATGCCTCCCCTATCTATACCAAAATATGTAGAAGTAATCTGAGTAAACTTACATCCTCCTACAACAATATTGCCAGATTTGCAGCTGGGTCCTCCTATAGAACTCATCACTGTATCAATCTGAATCAGTTAGGATGGTTAGAGCTGCCAAATTTAATACTTTTCAATCAATTAATAGTAGCCCATAAGATCCTGTATTTACCTCAAAATACACCCATACTTACATCCCTAGTCATCCCCTATAAGAACCTCAAGACCTTATGCTCAGCTAATAACCTACTTGTACAAATATCAAAATCCAGCAACTTAGCTGGTGACACCTTGTTCTCCAATACAGTAGATAAAGCCTGGAACATCCTCCCAAGCCAGCTAACCTCAATATCCTCTGTTAGCTTATTTAAAAGCAAGCTTAAACCCTACCTCATATCACACTGGCTATGCCCCTGTGTTAACCCAGACTAACTATTAACTAGACTCCCACAATTCCTAGCCTCCCATGATCATGATCTTGTGCTGTCTCACTAATTTTTAGTGAGCTTAACCTTCCTTAGGATTTTTTCTCATGTAAATAAGTATATACTGTGGAATGATCAAACACCTTCATATAGTATCACAACCTATGTGTTAAATAACACTAGAAATCCATCCTTGTTTGCTGTTCTTCTATACTCTATCTATTGATCTCTAGTCTTTTTCTTTCTTAGGTTTTTGTGAGACCTTAGTATCTCATCATAAATTACTAGGTGTATCTAATTTTGTAATATGTTATAAAGATTTGTACTACACCATTTCTAATACAAATGTATTAGTCTTACTCATCTATTCTTAGATACATTTTTCCTTTTTCCTACTGAAATATAAAATATATAATCTTAGGCTTGTACTATAATTGTTAAAACTTCTTATGTACCAATTTATACTGTTATTGTCTTTGTCTTGACCTTTTATGTTGTTGTAATTTGTGGAGCTTTTCTCCCCGGGCCTCCACTGAAAATGGACATATATCCAGCTGGACTAGCCCGGTCAACAAATGTAAAATAAAATAAATAAATAAACTTAGTAATGACTTTTCTTGGGTCTGGCAGCATCTCCCCTAGAATGACAATGCTTTATATAAGAACACTGTGATACATTTCTGCCCTGTACTAGCAAACTATTTACTTTTCAGCTTTTGAAGGTAAGATGAGAAGAAGAAGAAGAAGATGTTTATCATTTAGTACTGACATTTCTTGAGAATGACACTATTGTCCCCACAAAGGAGTGTGCATATCTCAGGAATGCTGTCATAAATAGTTGTTGAGAATGAAGCTATTTAAATTACTGCAGAAGACTATATAAACCTAGCATTTCAAAAAATGGGTCGACCTGTTACTGAACTGTGATCCATAACAACCACAAGTTCATTTCCTCCTTTCTGTGCAGAATAATATGCGTATTGTGGTCCATATGAAACCCCTAACATGTCCTGTGCCTGTCATCTCCCTAGCCTAAAAAAAAGGTCAAATACTTCCTGACTTTGAATATGTCCTTTTCATAATAAGTAAGGTTTGGAACTGGTGTGTACAAGGCTAACGACCACTAGACCCTATTTAAACCTATCCATGCATTCCAATTCTCTGACAGGTTCTGGTACCCTTGATAAGTGTGTCCTTATTACTTGTGCAGGAATGCCTTTTAGGGATATTATAAGGATCTTATTCAAAGAATGCCAAAGACAGCATGTTCAGAGCTCCCAACTGTCCAGATTTTCACAGAGTGTCCAGATTCTTGCCTACTGTTTTTGGTCTGTTCCTCAAAATCTGTAGTTTTCTGGTGAATCACTGGGATGATCTGTGGATTGAAGTTACTAAATAATGACATATATTTGAGTTTCTGACTTCATATCTGTCATAAAAATGTATTCTAACACAAATCCTGTTATTCTAACAACTTTCTAAGTTTATAAGAGCAATATTTAATATCTGTCCTTATTTTTCGGCCTTTATTCCCCCATTATGTCAAGCTTTCTCCAGATTTCTTGTGATAAGAGGTTGCGAGGTATGATGTGGATAAGGTTAAAATGCTTCATTTAGTTGACTACAATCAGTGAGTTTAGTATTATTTGACTTTACTTACCAAGTGCTACACTGTGTGGAATGGGTCCTTGTACATTTGTCACATTTTCCTTTAATTTCTTAGATGTATACTGCAAACTAGAATATCATGCTAAATAAATAATAAAACATAGACATATATGTATATATATATATATATATATATATATATATATATATATATATATATATATATATACAGAGAGAGAGAGAGATTGATCAATACACATGCATACATTTCATCTGCTAAAGAGAATCCACAACTACTAGCAGATGGATTTACATGATATTCTGTGAGAATCCACAACTACTAGCAGATGGATTTACATGATATTCTGTCTTCCTATCAGATGTTTTACTGCTATTTTCTTATAGTCTCTGTCTTCATTTTCTGTGAATGTTTTTCTCATCCTGGTTTTACAATCAGGCTCTCACTGATTCTTCAGCCCTCTCAAGAAGGATCTTGAATCTCTTGCAGTTTTTAGCTCTCAGGTTCATAGTTTCTCCAAAAACTGTTTTATACACACATACACAAAAACACACAAACCATATATAAAAGGAGATGGGGGTAAGCTCCACATACAAAGAAGTCTCTAAACCATGGAGAGTTTTAAAATGAACTTAAAAAAGTGATATACATGTACAGTGGTCGTAATCAGGGCTGACGGGGTATAAAGCTTGACTCGCAAACAATTATGTTCTCATGTTTTATGAAAGTTTCAAATACTGCATGTACTGCACACTGCTGTTTGCACACACAGTAGATTATTGCCTGTCCAAGGCTTAATCTTTCTCATAGGCATGGGCAGCATTGTTCGCAGGTATACACAGAAATATCTGTGCTACATTCTTTTAGAGCCACAGTCAAGAGTGCTGTTGATTATTAGCAAACCACAGCATATCATACCAATGACAGCATGCTATCCTGTAATAGTGAGTGTTATGTGCTGCTTTTGAACAATTAAGCAGTGAAAAGTCACATTCTGTAAAAAATATCATGCACCTGAAATGTTCCTGCTGTTCAGCCTTACAACAGGAAAACAGAGTGTCACATCCTGCATTTACCTTATTAATAAATGTTTTCTACATACAATACAAACAGGTAAATCAATGCCAGTATCATGTCCTGTGAAGTGCCATGTCCTACCTTTAGATTACATGATACAAATACTGGCTATATGAAAAACATTATTTAGACCACAGAAATCTTCATGAGGCCATCAATGTTCCCAAAGAAATGCTTCATTCCAAAGTACATAAAAGGCACTGAACCGTATATCTTATCAATAAAGGGAACAGCATATAATCTTGTTTTATATCACACATGCACTAGTCTCGCAGAATGCATATATGTGTGGTTGATCCTCCTATGGTTACAGGTCAAATAAACAACTAAGCTTTGTAAACTACTTGTCTGTCTTTTCAAATCAAGACCCTTGTAGTCCTCACTGTCACAGTCTCCCTCAGTATGCTACACCCCACTGCTATTTCTACCTCTTAGCCACTTTTGTGGCTGGTCAGCATTTCTTTGTCTGATGTGGCTGGTCAGCATTTCTCTGTCTGAAAACAGGATACCCACTCTACAAAAGGATAAATCAATGGTGCTTTGCAGGCCTTGTCAAATGGGAGCAAAAACAAGAGGGCTATATGGCTTCTGAGCTGTTGATAAGTCTTACCCAAAGTAATGTCTGAACAGCTCTCTGCTTTGCTAGATCAAAACACTTACTCGTGAACTCCAAATATGGGCATGATATGAATACATCTCCTGCAATAATTTACTCAGCTAACAGCACATGGAAGATCAGTTCCTTCAATTATCTAAGGTTTTTCACACTGGCTGCCACCTTTGCCTAATTAACAGACTCTCCACCCTACCATTAAGCCACAGTATCAACAAATGAGTATTAGATTACTTGAGCACTTAGCCCTGAACAGTCAAATGATTCATCACTCTGGGATGGACCCTGATGTAGGAAACCAGCAATTATCATCTCTTATATCCATACTGTTCTGTGCTTTATGGTCAACTTTTGCAAAGACAGTTTGACACCTGCAGCACCTCCTAATGTGCAACAAGTCTTCTCCTGCTTAATTCAGCTGCTAACTAACAAATTATGAAGGAATGATGGAAAAAGGGGTTGAGGATGAATGGATGGATTATAGCCTGGACTTCTTAAAATTGCTCACAATCAAGAGACTTATTTTTTTCAGTTGTCTTTCAAATAAGAGTGAAACTGTTTTACAGATAGAAGTGATCCAGATAAAAATGCACTGTTATTTAACTATAGAGACCTTAAAGGCAATTAATGTAGTCCAATGTAATATAATGTAATCACCTAGTCACACCCACACAAACTAGTGCTGAAAAATATGGATGGAAATAATAGCCTAGAACAGGAACATTGTGTTGCTTCATCCTAACACTGTAGTCAAAAAGGGCATATAAGTTCTTTACTGGACCTGGCAGCAAGAGGTTCTCCCATTCGATTCTTGGCTGAAGTGCGGGGAGTGCCTTCGGTGTGGAGTCTGCATGTCCTTGCCACGGTTGGGTGGGCATTTGAAAGACATGTGTAAATGGGCGTGCCTTTGTTGAAGGTTGAACGTTGAGCTGGCACCTCGGCATTCATGAAAATCTACTGCCAATCATTAGCAGACCAGAGTTCCGCTGTGGTGACCCCTAACCGGGAAAAGCTGAAAAGACAAACAACTGGGCCTGGCATTTGTAAAGAAGGAGCAGTCATGCATTTAATATATTCCCTGATAAATATTGTGAAATGTATAGATAGGTATATGTCATGCATATAATATAGCTCTTGATAATTATTGTAAGTAGCATACATCTACTCATTATTAATCTACCAGGTACAGCCTAAGATAATATAAAGTAAATAATATCTCCTTAAAAACAACACCTGGAAAAGTTTCCTCACCAGCAAAAGAATAATGATTTCTGTAAAATCTGCAGCCCAAATCAAGCATATCACTCATTTTCCTACTCCTTAAATAAGGGACTTTCTAACTAAAATGTTATTATCTACTATGCAGGTACTACATTTAGGATAGTATGTCTAGTGTTCAATGTAGGTAACATATTCTTTCTTTCTTTCTTTCTTTCTTTCTTTCTTTCTTTCTTTCTTTCTTTCTTTCTTTCTTTCTTTCTTTCTTTCACTGTGTGCACCATCCTTCAGTGGACAAAGAGCCACCTCCTGTTGTCCATGCTGTTGTGCTCCCTGTCTTCTTTGCACATGTTTCTTCACCTTCAGCAGATATGGGGGTACATCTATAAACACGAATAACATATGTAAAGAGGTGGGAATGAGTTGATACATATCTGCCAAACACACAGTTGCAAATCTGCATATAAATATACCCTTTGGACATGTGTCTCACAATGATTCTGGGTCTGTGCTTCTATTTCTATAATGCACACACCTTCATAACTTAGTGCTTCTGTGTGCACATGTTGGGAAGCTAACTGGTGTAATCACTTTCTCTTTGTGGAGTTTGGCTGCATACCTCTTCAAAAAATAAGGTCACTAATCATAGTATAATTTATTGTGCCACAAAAAAAAAATTAACAACAAATAAGCAAAACAAATCTAATTATGCATCAGTCTTCAGTGGGGGTGTCTGTGTTTTTGACATAGACCACCAACAAAAGTCTCAAGATGTACAGAAAGGCTATAAATAAAGTTATGGTGAGTATCAAAAGTATTAGCCAGGGAAGGACTAATTTTTCAGTAATTTAAATTAGTAGCAGGAGAGTATTTTTCAATGATAAGAATAATTTTATACAGGGATTTCTTGGAATGTTGGCAGTATTATAGTTTTGTATGGATTTCAGTGAATTCAAAATATTGTCAGGTCAATAATGCTGAGGCTTTTGAAGAGTGTTGTTAGTCAGCATAAAAGACTTCAAAGACGTGTGAAGCTAGATTCAAAACTGTAGATATTGCACATCATATCAAGCAATACAAGTGCCCAAATCCCAGGTGCTCAAAGACCACTTTCTTTTAGCCAGAAATTCAGGTGGCTTGTAAGCTCATAAGGCTGGCCAATAACCCTTGAACTTGATTACATAACTGGGTGAGATACAACACCCATGGGGATAGAGAGAGTGGCAGGGGTGGGGGCATTGTCTTACAGCACCAGGCAGTGACTGAAAGGAGGCATTTAGGTTTAGGGAGGGAGTTTTAGGGTTAGGGAGCAGGAGAGGAGCTTAAGGTTAGGGAGATATTGTGGACTTCAGGTTTAGGGAGCACGATGGGAGTTTAGATTTAGGGAGCAGGAGTGGAGTTTTAGGGTTAGGGAGGTGAGTGCTATGGTTAGGGTTAAGGAGTGACTGGGGATGGTAGGGTTAGGGAGGTGCATACTTTGTTTATGGCTCAGGAGTGATTGGGGATGGTAGGGTTAGGGAGGTGAGTGCTATGGTTAGGGTTAGAAAGTGATTGGGGAATGGTAGGGTTAAGGAGTTGAGTCCTATGGTTAGGGTTAGGGACCAGATGTGAGTTTTAGGATTAGAGTTAGAGTCTGGTAGAGCTATTCAGTTTGGCATGGTTGGTTGATGAGAGGGCGTGGTAGTTAACTGGGATTGGGCTACTGGGAGTTATGGCATTTGCCATTTACAGGACTTGGCAGTCAGCAAATGTGTTACAAGCTACTGTCACACGAGCACTTGTGCACCTACAAAATATGTCTTCCACGCGCAGCTCAGGGCTTTGTGAATCATTCTTAATAGAATGTTAGTGATTTTCATGCATAATCCCACATCTGTAATATGCATCACATGCAGTGAACCCCTTCCTGGTAATACTACTGAATATCCAGTGGCATGTGAGGAGTAAGTGGTCGGGTTATTGCATGCACATGTAATGAAATGTGAGCTTTGTGGCAGAATATTCCAAGGGAACTCTGCTAATCAGAGGGAACTACATTCTAAGTCCCCAGTGATATTCCGCCTCTTGACAGTTATGTTCCTAATATTTCAGAAATTAGCAATAAATTACTCTGGATACAACCTTCTTTTTCTGATATACCCAGCAACCAAATACCTGAATAGAAAAGTATTCCCCCATGCAGTACAAAAAGATCATCCATACAAAACTGAGGTAAGAACGCCTAGCTTCTAAAGTAAAAACTTCAAAGTTCATGAGCTACTGTTGTCAACAATGTACTGTATACTCTGATACATGCTAAAGTACACATTTAATGCTCTGATTAATATATAGTTTTGCTGTAGATTCTGTTGAGCCTGGAAAAAGTTAAAAATAATACAATACCAGAGAGGGAATATATTTCTTGTGAGTACTGATTTACTTTCCTTATTTGATAATAAAGGTAAACAAATTGCTGAATAAGATGTTTCCTTCCTGTTAGTAGCTTTATACATTTTCTTTTACAGATATTGTTGCCGTGAGAAGATAATATGCTTTGCAGCAGATTTAAAAGACATTACACATAACTCTTCTTCTGAATGCTGATTTAAATCACCTAGTACATTCTGGCATTTCCCTTACTTTGTACTTGGTGTGAAATGATTTTACTGTCTACCTAGGTAGATTAGTCTTGCATACTATATATAGCATATTCTTTTCTCTTGCATCAATGTGTATGCTTTACCAGGTACTTTTATAAGGATTATTTTTTAAATCAGATATACACACTTTAACTTGCTACTTGTATGTTAATTCTTCTGAGCTTTTTAAATGTTGCAGCAGTGTAAAAAGCTACCATATTTTCCTGATTATTTTTAAACTTTATAGGGAGTCTAAGTACTTGAAGGTACTTACATTGCTCATTCTCCTAATTAGATACACGCTATAAGAAAACCATTGTTCCACTATGAGAGGCAAACAATAACTGTCCAATAGCAAACTAGTCAAAATATGTACTCATACCGAAACTGCATATAACAGCATGGTAGTGTTTCTTGCATGTGTGCAAGCCCCCAGCAAACCACAGCGTGAGGCACTTTGCCCCCCCCCATACTTCTTACTTATTCATACTAAATTCTTACTCCACCATTGAACAGGGAAAATAAAAATTCATGGTAAATATGAACCAATTACTTGCAAAGCTATGATATCACAATAGAGCTGATGTGCATGAAAACATAAGGCCTGTCATTTTGGTATGTGAGGAGAGAGTATAAGATAGAAAGAAAGAGATATATTGATATTAACATGGCTCCCTACTGAAATATCTGAACTTACAATACCAAACTTATGTATAATAACTCTAATTTAAACATATGTGGATGAAAATAGAATATTCTAATGGAGATTTCATACTTTATATATGCAAGTTTGGATTTTTAGTCATTCACTCCCCACATTCTTGGTATGGCAGTTAGGTCTCCGTTTGACACAACAACATTTTAATAAAACTTTAAATACTTCAAACATATCACATGACTAAAATTCAACCAGTCAGTTTCATTACACTTAGCACAATGTTTAACACAATACAATAATAAAAGTGTTTTCATTGTTCTGAAATAACAGCAACTTCATATTGTTAATTCTGGTTCGCACCCACTATTTTATTTAAACCTGGTGGCAAATAAGCTCACAAGCATATTTGCCAAATCATGACTTTTTTAGTAAAAAAAAAAAAATTCCTTGGCTCTTCATCTTTCATTCATACAAACATGGGGAGATTCAAAAAAGTACAATGACATGTAAACCTCCATGTGCACATCATAGTAACTTTCCTCAGATTCAGCAAATGCCCTTACATGGGCTTGCAGCAGTGCAAAGAGCTGGTCCCATGGCCATGCTGAATGCTAATGAATCATTCTCGGGGAAGAGGCATATGCAAATTATCCCTGTGCTCTTTCTGTATCGCATGAAACTGTCTCCAGGAAGGCATATACAGGGCCAAGCAATTCAAGAAATCACTCAGCTGTGTAGATCAGCTTAGCCATCTTCACCACAAAATGGTATTGAATATGGCCAAAAAGACATGTTCATCCTCCTGCCATGAAGGTGGGGGGTAATCACTAGACACCAGGGATTACTCTTAAATTGCCATAATGTCACAAACAGCAGTATGGGGATTGGGAGTAGGGGGATGCACTAGACACCAGGGATTACTCTTAAATTGCCATAATGTCACAAACAGCAGTATGGGGATTGGGAGTAGGGGTTGCACTAGACACCAGGGATTAGTCTTTAAAGTGTCATAATGTCACAAACAGTAGTATGGGGATTGGGAGTAGGCGGATGCACTAGACTCCAGGGATTACTCTTTAAAGTGTCATAATGGCACTGACAGCACAATAGGCATTGTGGATGTGGGGTGCACTAGTCAACAAGGCATTATATTTAAGTGCTGTAATGGCACTTCAAATACTTCATAAAATAAACAGACGTTTAATGACTCCAAATTAATGTTAGCGCTTTCGGCTAAATCAAATATTTAGCCTTCCTCAGACAAACAGCAGAACAGGAAATGACATTTCTTAAAATATATGTATAGAACCAATTGAAATAAAGTGCATTTAGTAATTAGTTGTAACTAAGGTTACCTTAAAGTAGTATAATCCATTGCAAACATAAGCCTTGAATAAAGGTAAAGATAGAGTGCCTCTATAGGCATTGCAACGGAACAGCAAGTGATACTTTGCTGCAAGTAACTCCATTCATCAAAATATTTACACAGATGTTAAACTCTATAATTACTGGATTATTTAATCATACAACTTGCTTCATACTTATGTGATGTGTTAAAAATGTTATAAAAACAGTGAATGATAAACTAAAAAATATTTGTGTATATTTTAAATTGTTACCAAAAATATTTCCACAATTTGGAACATTATTTCCACATCAATACTAATCAGTATTTTTAATGTTTAAATGTGGAAATAATGTTCCAAATTGTGGAAATATTTTTGGTAACAATTTAAAATATACACAAATATTTTTTAGTTTATCATTCACTGTTTTTATAACATTTTTAACACATCACATAAGTATGAAGCAAGTTGTATGATTAAATAATCCAGTAATTATAGAGTTTAACATCTGTGTAAATATTTTGATGAATGGAGTTACTTGCAACAAAGTATCACTTGCTGTTCCGTTGCAATGCCTATAGAGGCACTCTATCTTTACCTTTATTCAAGGCTTATGTTTGCAATGGATTATACTACTTTAAGGTAACCTTAGTTACAACTAATTACTAAATGCACTTTATTTCAATTGGTTCTATACATATATTTTAAGAAATGTCATTTCCTGTTCTGCTGTTTGTCTGAGGAAGGCTAAATATTTGATTTAGCCGAAAGCGCTAACATTAATTTGGAGTCATTAAACGTCTGTTTATTTTACGAAGTAGTCTCTCATAGTGTTCTTGTTCGTTGTTACGCTCTTTTGGTTCAACAGTTTTTTCGTTTGTGGTTTGGCACTTCAAATACTATTGGGGGTGGGGGGAAACAGGAGAGCACAGAGGTTAGGGACTAGTGTGTATGTGTGTTCATGTTGTGTGTGCTTGTGAGTGTGTTGAACAGTGACTGGGGGAAAGGTCTCTGGCTATATGAACAGCTGTTTACTACAATGATTTGCAGATCAGCAATGATTTGCATGCTGTGGTAGTAAATGCAATCCAGAAACATGCAAATTAGCCACTGAATTGCAAATGAGCACACTGTGGGAAAGGGGCTTTTTTAGCACCAGCTGTACTGCTGATGTTGGACTCTTCAATGAATTCCCTGGATTGCCTATAAAGCTAAATAGATTTTTAAATCACCATGTTTTAAACTGTGCTTTATAGTGTATTATGTGCATGTTTTGTTTCCATATAATTATGATGGCCCCTAATCCTGAGAGATAACTTTTCATTTTCCTATATAAAAAGCTGAACATTGTTCACTCTTAGCCATAGTTAACATCCATTACCATAATGAAACTGTCCTGTTTCTTCATCTTCATAATGTGGTCCTTCCTTTATAAATCTATGATATTTATACATACCACATTTATAAGTGCCCTTTTTGCTAATTTTTATCTGTTTCCTAATGTTCAGATTTCTCTCAAAAATCTCTTTAAAAGTGTCACTTGTTTTGTGTGCAAGTATTGGTTGCCATCCTATTACTTCCGGTAATGGTTGATTAGCCATAAGTATTTTACAGTTTGAAGACACCAATGCTTTTTATATTCCCCACACTGATTGAGCACCTTAAAATCATTCTACATGTATCTGCAATTATTTTATTTTCACTAGTTATCAATGAGGAAATATATTTCATGCTTTTTTGTTTCAGCTCTTAAATTGTTTATACTTTCATCAGGATACCCACTAAATTTAAACATATTACTATTCTCGTTGATAAAGTTAATAAAACTTTGTTGTCTTGAAATACTAACAAATGAGCTCTTAAAAATATTGTATTTCAACCACTTCGGATGCACATTTTGACAATGCAAAAAAAAATATTCCTGGGGACCTCCTTCCTGTTTATTTTACTTGGAAGTGTTACTTTTGTCTTTATGTAAATCTAAATGTTGTGTTCCATTCAATTACATATTCATTTTAAACTTTTAGAGATAATTAGGAGTTAAAAAACATAAAAAAAATCAATTTCTGAAACCTTACCATTCCACAACACAAAAAATTATTTTTATAATTACAGTAAAAAAGTACATTTTCTTGGAACAATGATTCTGCTTTCTGTTTCCAAACTGTTAATGTAGGGTCTTAATGGATCACATAACTACTACTGTTATTTTCTAAAACAAAGTATAAAAGCATAATAATAGTTTTAATTTTTCCACTATGTATCTTTTCCTTTTCTGGGAACCATTTTTCCACATAGGTTAAACCCAATTCAAGTGGAATACCCGAATATAAGTATTTCACGCCCAGAGTAAAAAATACATTTTTTCATTAACTGTAAAGCCCTTTATCTTTTCTAGAAATTGAAATGAGTCATTAATGCATATATTTATCTTTTCCACTATCATACTTAACTAATTTTCTAAAAATATTGTGATTGGTTTCATTTTGTAGCCATTTGTATTCACTGTATACCTGGTTCTTCTATTTATTTGGATTTTCAGAATTGCAAAACAAGAAGGCTATTCTTAGATATTTTACTATCATAAAAATCAAACACATCTTCATTTAAATTCTCTGATGTGTACAGGTCCATTCAACACACATATATATGGTTCTAAATGCTATCCACATTTCATTTTCATTCACTTTTTTGTAAGTTTTCAAAATGTTTTTGAATCTGTTATTTAACATCAGCATTAATCAGAATTACTTGTTCCCCTCTCTTATCCACTTTCATGTACCTCAGTTACTTCTTTGCTTTTAAATTTTCATATACTTCTCTTTCTTTAAATGACACATTCTAAAAGTTGTTATGGCTCTTATTTGCTTTTGTCATCAATTGCCCATTTTCTTTTTCACAAGTTGCTTCAACCACACTCAAAGTGTCATTCATTCATTATAGGCCAATAGTCACTTAGGCACCTAATCCGACTGTGTTGTTGAAGTCTGGAAGTGAGTAGTATGTGTGTCAAGTCCAGTTCTGTGGACACTAAGGTGTGTGTAGCCTTGAACATATGGGAGACATATTAGGTATCTGCCTTACAAATACTTAAGAATTTCCTTGACAACTTTATCTGGTTCCTAAGGATACCAGAAGCGAGAAACAAAATCACGGGGCCATCATATTAGATTGTATACAACCTAGAGGTACTGGGTTCCACAGATTGCACCAATGTTGTTATTAAAGCATCATCTGGTCAAGAGGCATATTGCTATATAAAAAGGAAAGGCTAGCACAAACCTAGAATATTAGCAATAATGTGCCTAATTCACAGTTATGACACGTCCAACCTATGCCAATGGTTCTTTTAAAGGGAATTTTCAAGGGGTAACCTTGCCAGTAGGTACACACGCACATTGTAGGGAGAATGGTCTATTCATATGACCGGCATACATTATAGGTAAAGCCACATATAATGTGTGTCTTCTGTGTTGCAGGTGCTGGTAAATATGCCCTTGAGTTATGTATGGTGACCCATTTCTAACTCACAGACAGTGGTAAATTATCATATAACACGGCCCAAGCAGAAACAAAGAATGTTGCTGAAAGAGATTTTTGATTGATGAAGGGTTTATTTCACTGTTTAGAAACCTGTGGTGTGCCATTACAATATAGCCTAGATGCACAGCAAAATATTTGTAGTGTGTGTGTCATGGAGCATAACATGGTTTTGTGTAAACAGTTTGCACACTGACAACACCATACTAAAACAGTCCATAACTGATGTAGGAGCAGCAACATGAGCAGGGCAGAGAGGAGATACAGGAAAATACAGTGGAGGAGCAGATCTGCAATCATGGCAGCATGGAGCACATATAGACCAAACACAAAGCATATAACTTAATAAGTGTATAGGCTCAGCTGTACCATGCATATGTAATTGTCAATGGCCTTCTCTCACACAATCCACTCAGGTATCACCTGCAGTTACCACACTTAGCTCCCATATATAATACAGTATCCTGCAGGTATGCAGGGCCATGTAATTTCCTGACTATATATATATGTCACAATATACTATGCAGTATCCTGTGGTCAGTGCATCTCACATAAGCATAAACTAACACATTGTGCAGCTGAGTGGTAATCCTGCACGATATGGATGTCTAGGTAATTCAGCACCTACCTGATTGCATGCTATATCATTACTGTAGTGTGTGCCATACCTGAAGCAGAATAACTGCATCATCCCATCTTGCATGTGACAATTATGCAAGCCACACAAAGGTCTCCTACACGTGTATTGCAGAGATGTGGCAGCTACATTACCAGCCCAGATCTCTTCCATTCTCTTTCTCTGTAATGCTGCAGGTCCACAGCACTTTCATGGGTATTCCATGACTTCCTTCTCATGTTTCAGATCTTTCTTATGCGAGATGATGAAGATGTTTAATATTGGGTAACACAGGCCAGTTAATGAGTTGAGAGTGGCAATAAGTTTAGATAGCACCTCTATGTGTAAATTGCTTAGTCTGAGCACTGTACTATTCAGCATTGTCATATGATATCTATACTCATCAACCTACCCACTAATTGCACACAGTGCTGTGCTGTGCTGGTGTAATACATTGTGTGATGAGTGATTCAACGACATCAGTCTGTGCACAAAGGAAGGCCATATTGCTGCCTGAGTAGTGCTTTTGAGCCATCATGGCTGCTTCCTCAAGTGACAACTGCAGGACATCTGTATTGTGCACCAGGGAGAACAAGATGTTCCTGTTCTTCTTACATGGAGATTTTAAGGAGCTCCTGCTGGGGCAGTATGATGACCCCCCCCCTTAAAAACGTCAAGGCGCGGTTCAACCTGGCATGGCTGTTGTCTGATGTCATAAGCGTCTCTCATTCAGGAGAACAATGCATGCATCTCTTTGATGATCTGAGGTGGGGTACCTTCACTTGCATTACCTGTGGAAAGCAGTGGTGCAAGATTTGTACCTGGAGATGTGCTGTACATATATTTTATGTCATTTATATTCCACAGTTTTTGTGCCGACCCCGTCTGCCTAGCAGTACTTACTTACCGAAGAGTGTCAGTTGAATATGGTTGGCAGCTGCAGAAGGCAAGAGCACTTCCCATGACAGTGGGGTGTGTATGTGTTGCACAGCCTTCCTGTGTACAGTTGCACTGTTGCCATTATTATCTTTGTGTTTTATCATTTTTTCCATTGTGGCTTGTATATCCAGGACTAGCTGTGGCAAAGGAGATGGCAGAGCTGCATTCACTTCAGTTTTGATGAGTTGGTGTGGCCGTGCTAGGTCCTAGCAGCCCTGTTTGTCTGTCTGTCTGTCTCTCATTGTGACTGACAGAGAAGGCTCTTTTGCTACAAGCACATGGTGGATTTGGTTGTGCTGGTTGGCCTCTCGTTGGTGGGGGTCATCTTATGAAGCTGGACCGGGAGATAGGGTAACTGTGGTGACACTGTATCAGTTGTGGAGGCTGGTAGCTGATGAGGTGAACCATCAGCTAGATGCCCACATCAGCAACATGGACCATATTCTGGAGAAGCATGATGAGTTGATCACTCAGCATACCCTAGCAATCTCATCACCACAGCAGCAACTGTTCCATGACATTGACCCCCCCAGGTGTGTGATGCCTGGGTTGTTACCCTGTGTGCTACTCTGGCAGGCAACCATGCAAGCAGCATCATCTCCCCATCCTTGTATTACTCTTAACTTCTGTGCTATTATCCATACATTGTTCAATACCCAGCTTTACCCGTTAGCAGTTTTTTACCCTCTGTCTCAAAGCACTCCCTGTTGAGCTCATATTTCTATGCTCACCAACCCTATCTACTTGTGTTCTTGTTCTGCATTTCTTTGTCTCACCAGTTACCTATCTTTCTCCTATCACACCCATGGACATTCCTCATTTACATTCCTTTCTACCCTCCTCTTTTCATCATGAAAATGAGATCTATCCCACAAAAATACCCCTCCTTCTCCCAGCTACTGTTTCTTATTGCTCACCCTTATTTTCTCCATCTGCTTGCTGTACTCCTCTTACCCACTTTCTTATCTCTTCAGTTATATGATGAATACATTGGGCACTTTTTGATGTGCATGATCTCTGTAGTATGTGCATCTCTGTGTTACGGTCTTCTGTTGGCAGTTGTGGCACAGTACACTGCCATGGGTACCGTTTTGGATACAGTTGGTCAGGTTATTTATTGCATTGTTTATGTAGCTCATGCATACTGTAGCAATGCTCCCCTTCTGTTATCTAGATGTAGTATGTCACTAAGTGTCTGCCTTTGTAATGCGGGTTTATGCACAGTGTGCTGACATTAATATTTGCCTATTGCATCCAGAATTAGCTTTCTAGCACTTCACTTAGAAAGCCCCCTTAGCTTTAGCACTGCACACGTGCACTGTATACCTCTGCAAATCACAGGCGGTGTGTCCATGAGTATTAGTGGAGATAAAGGGTGTGGGAACATTAACTTGGATCACTGTAAATAAGACAACTTAAAATTAAATTTGGTTGAGTTTATAATTAACATATTCTCATGAACCCAACCCAATTCCAGATATTAAAAAGTCCTTTTGTAGAAAAGTCTGGAATTCCAAAGAACTCCTTTTATTGCCTCTGGTATAAGACTGGCAGCATAAAGGGTGGCAATCAAGATATAATTATTATCAGCAAAATAATTTATAGGTAGAGAAAACAGTATCATGAACCCCAAGCAAAGCTGCAAAGAATACCTGATGCAAAATAGAATGGAGTGATTAAAATCCTAAGACATTGTGAAGCAGAGTTGGTCCATGGAGGAGTATAATAAGACACTTGGTTAGCTTCATAAACCAAACCTCAGCAGTATCTTGATGGTATATATATGAGAAAGTACATACCAAAGCCTTACATCATTCATAAAGGTTCTCAACCCCAGGTAATATTGACATATTCTGTTGTGTACCTGATACACTCATGGTATGGAGTAGGTGTGGAAATGATGTCCTGCGTTATCTTCCTTTACTCACAACTGTGAAAGGTGGAGGAAAGTGGGTCTACAAACATAAAGTTATGACAGAATGACAGAGCTGAGTAACAGCATCAACTGTAGAAGACAGAAAGGACCATAAATAAGTGTATGTAACGGGATGCAAAGATACATCCTGTAGCAGAATACTGTGCAGAAATGCATGCACTCTCCTTTGCAGAATAGTGAAGAAACCTAGTCCATATGCAATGTAGGCATGGACAGTGAGGGAGAAATATTTATCAATTATCCCTGCCATGTATGTAAAGTAGGAGCAGGCAGTACAAATGTAGTTGCATTGACATACACAGAAAAGTGAGAAGGGCAGTATGTTTACTTTCCTAGTGATTGCAGGGTAGCCACAGGACATGTGGGGTGATATTGCCTGAGCATAAAAGGAATAGTGAAATGCTATTTGGACAAATTGCTTAGAAAACAAACACAGAAATGTGTTCATTCCTAAGCTGCATCTATTTTTTCAGCTACTACATGAATATTGCAAGGTTTCCAAAGTATAGTCATACAAATGTAGTACATGATTTAAGTACACTGCACTTTTATTTTGTGTCCATGCGTATGTGCCATCAAACTATTAGTCCATCTAAAGGCCCAGTGAGACAGAACAAGGCAGTGGTCTCTGAAGCTATTAGGAAGAAGACGAGGGACCGAAGACAATCTCTTGTGACCATTAAAGCAAATGGGTTTGTGTTGTATGTTCAGGGACCATACATTAAATCCTTGGAATATGCACTAATTATGAAACTGCAGTGTTCCTGAGAAATCTCTTTTCTCCAACAGACGGTGATCTCAGGATTAGTAAATATCAGTCGTTAAGAGTGTGAGAGTGCAGCCTCACATATTGGGGGGGGAGGTGCAGGAGAACTTTTCCCCTGCAAAAAAAACCACTTTTAACATGCACCAGCAAGTTCTGCACTTGCATTTGCACTTAGTTTTTAAGATTCATGGGACTCGCAGGACCAAATCTTAAACTTTTAATAGGGTGTCGAAGTAAATGGTATCTATAATGGTATACATAGATCTGATAATGAATAGACCTTGTAAGAAAGTCCTTACAAACTAACAATTTGACTAAGATGGCAAGTTAAGATTCTAATCACTCTAAAAAGAAAGTAGTTCTTGGGAGTCTAATTAGAAAACATAAGAAGCTCCTTACCTTAAGTAAAAGCAGGAGATGAAATGTAAGTAACACAGATATGAGGTTTACTTATTCCTCCAAGGAGAACCTTAGCAATCAGTATTATAATTAATAAGATTAAAAAATATAATCATACTTCAAAGAAGCAGATTTAAAATAACTGCAGCATAATGTCAGACTTGATCGAATGTTCATCATGGCTCACTTTTTTAAATTAGTTCCATAAACAAAGATTCTGTTTTGAGCAACTTTGTATGAATAATAATGAATATGGATTTCTGTCACAAGAAATAGAAGCTATAATATAGATGTCACATATTTTAGATTATAATAGCATTTTATTTTTATTAAGTATGTATTAGATATAAGAGGCAATTTGAGTAAATGATCTCATGTGTTATTTGTGTGGTTTTGTATGAGACCATGAATATTAGAATGCAATGGCACAATGCTGAAAAATGATGCAGAAACTGAAGAGGGTATAAATTTAAACTGCAAGTATTGTTACAGTGGATGACCCTCCCAGTGTAACCCCCAATATGTGGCAAGCCCACCTTGTGCTCCAACCTTATATATACCATCTCCATGGTTGCACTAACAAATACAAGAAAAAATTCTCCCAAAACAAAGGAATTATTGGCAGAGCATTTCTATGTTACTTCCGCGATGGTGCAGTGGTAGCATTGTTGCCTCACAGCAAGAGGTTCTCCCATTCGATTCTCGGCTTTGGTTGGGAGTGCCTTCTGTGTGGAGTCTGCATGTCCTCTCCGCGGTCGAGTGGGCGTTCGAAAGACATGCATTCAATGAGCATGCCTTCGTTGAAGGCTGGGCGTCGGGCTGGCAACTTGACACCATAAAATCAACTGCCAATTATTAGTGGACCGGAGTTCCACTGTGGCGACCCCTAACCGGGAAAAGCTGAAAGACAAACAACAACAACCAGCAGTGTTTTCTATGGAGAACAACAATCATAATTGTGTTCCGTGACATCATCTACTTCAGCCAATTGACACTCAGGGAATTTCACTTCAACCACCAATATATATATATATATATATATATATATATATATATATATATATATATATCTGTATATATATATATATATATATATATATATATATATATATATATATATATATATAAAATATCATTTGCCTTTCTGAAAAAGGCAAAGCCATGGGTCTTATAGTACATCCTATTGCCACAGTCCAGTTATGGAATCCTTATTGGGGGCTGTGAAGATTTGTTACTTAAATTAGAGAATTTGCAATTGACATTATTTAATTTTGATGGAGATCCTTTCCTTGACTTGTTTCTAGATGATTTGACTCGTAGTTCTAAAGCATTATGTAAGGCCATCTCTTCTAACCTATTAAGTAAAGATGGACCACTATCAATGGGTCATAAGATCTTCATGTATCAAGTATTAAAAGTTGTACTTAGATGTAGATGTTTTAGAGGACTGGAATTTGTTTTATTGCTTTTACTACAGTGTTGCAAGATTGTTGCATTTCAAAAACAGTGTAAGGATCAGGTGACTTTCATTTTTTTCTCATTTTCCCTTTTCTCCAAGTTTATGTGTCCCTGGGGGTCACAGAGAGAGAGATAAATTAGGGTGTTGGTGCAGAGTTCCTGCATTGCAGGGTGGTACAAGACTCCTGTGTAAGTGATTGCTTTTAATGTTTTTTTTCTTTTTTTCCACAGTAATCTGTTAACACCATTATGTTGATGGCATTATATATTACTGCTGCAGTGCTTTACAACTGAAACATATAGAGAGTAATTAAGTTTGACACAGAAGTAATTATACACAAAAGCAAAATACGTGTTTAAAGCTAGGGAGACAGCCTAACTTTCATGTGTACATTTTCTATTGCTGAAATATGTTATATTGAAGAGTATAGTTACTTGTTTGTTAAAATGATTATTTGAAGTATTATTATTGGCTGTAGCAGTAGTAGTAATAAAAACCAAATTGGTAGACTAATCCAGAAACAGTACTTTTCCAGCTTGTCCAATCTCACCTGATCCATGTCCATGTCATATGTGCTGTTGCGCCAATATGCTATAATTTAGCTTTCTGTTGTTCAACTCATTCTTCAAGTTATAAATTAAACAACAGTATCGTCCATTAATGTTCTTAAATGAGGGGACAAAATGCCTATGTATTACTGTCATTTAATGTTTGTAAATGAAGGTATAATATAACTGTACATTGTTGATGGTTAATGTACATAAACGATGTATAATATGCCTGATATATGACATCTGCATGCATTACTGTGGTTCATGGCTGGTGTTCCAGAGCTTTGAAAATGTATCTGTGTTGAAATGTCATAAAGTAAAAAAATTATATATAAAAAAATCACGCTGTACATTTTGTTCCAAGTACCAGTTTAGTAAGAAGGAGTACAGAGTAAGACACTCTGAATCTGTGATACACTGAAGAGGGTTATATCAGAAGGAATATTATTCTAAGTGATTCCTGGCTCTCACACTATTGTCGATACTCCACTGGGTATTAACTGGGATAAAACAGGCACAGTTGTTTAAATGTACGGCCTGTTTCAAACAACTGTATAGAATGCCAAGAAAAATATTATTTGTTTTACCATTTCATGTGATTTGATGTTGAGAAAGTAAAAAACATTTACCATGTGTTTAAAACAAAAGAAACAATTTTTAGAAATGTGACTGCCAGGCCACATTTAGTTGGGTTTTTTTTTGCCTGGTATTACCATCCCAAATACCTCATATCACCTTGTTTGAGTTTTCTGCTCTTATCAGATTACACTTTATCAGTACTTATAACAGCAGATTTAGAAAAAAACTAGGTCAGAAAACAAAACAACTAGTAAAATAAACCAAGCAACATCTTAAAAAACAAAAAGTACCAATTTATTGATCGCTTTCATTCATCAGCCATGAACTTTATCAAAACATTGCATTCTGATGATGTTTATGGTTGATGAATGAAAATGCTAAATAAATTACACCATTGTACCTTTGGAAATCTTGGTTGATTTATCATACTTTATTAGTAGTTATATCTTTTGGCCAGGGAATAGTGTCAATAGCAAAGCTCTGTGAAGTTAGCATACATGTATATTCCCCCTCCCATCCCTTACCCTTTGCTGACAATTCCTGCAATACCAAGATAATATAGGCGTGTGTTTCAACATAACCATATCCATCATGGAGTCCCTAAGCACTTATTGGTAGGTGCTGTACGACTCTCAGCCCATTATTCTGGTGCTTCAACATTTCACCATCTATTTGCTGATACTCATGCAGCAGGGCTCTTTCAAACTGCTTACACCCCCTTCCATTATAACTGGAGCAACAGTAACCCCCCACTGCCACCCACCACTGCAAAAACCTAGCCTGACTACTAAACTGTGACTGTTGCAACAAAGGCATTGAGTCTTTCCTTAGTACCCTGGAGATAGAACCAACAAGTGTTGTTCCCTTTGTGAGAAAGGCCAGAATTTATTCATGGAAAAATATTTTAACCAGTTGGGAGTTTATTTATACTCACAAATCACTGCGCAATATGGAATACTTTCTGCCTTGAGAGGGTGGCAGGTTTGTGGTATGTAATAAGAAGAATCACCTTCCTGTGACTGCTGCCTGCAGTTTGCTTGGTTCATCTTGTGCTACCGTATCACATCATTCACTGCATGATACATGGACTTCATGACAAAAGTGCCAGCGATTCATATTATTTTCAATTACATCATTTATACAGTGACATCAAGTCTGTGTAAGCCAGATAAGCACAACTATTATTAAACATTCTGTATTTGTAACAGATATTTCTGCTAATGACCTAGGTGTGTGATGTAGTGGTTAAAAAGATACAGAGCAAGTGCCTGAAAGATGAAGTAAAATTGTAAAGCTAGAAGGGGGGGCTCATCGGGAAATTATAAACTTGAGTCTTAGGAGAAAATACCATTCATTTACTTAGAACAAAGCCATAAACTACATATCAAATCAAAAATATTCCAGAAAACCATCAGTGTGAAGCAAACAGAATGATTTTTTAGATCCTTAGAATGATAACATTTATTTATTTTATTTCTTTTACATTTGTTTACCGGGAAAGTCCTACTGGACACAGGTCTTTTTTTAGCGGATGCCCGGGAAGAAAAGCTCCAGTTATAAATATAATATTAACATATACTAGCATTCATAGAGTAACAGTTACATTTCAACAATTTAACAAACATACAGAGTACTATGTTGATGGTAAATAATATAAAAAGTAAAACACATACATTTCACTTCCTTGCAAAAAGTCTTATTATATCACACATTGCTACAGCTATAGTAGAAATAATTGAGTGGGTTAAAACATGTACAGATGTAGTTGCTACCAGAGTGCTTGAAATGAAAAAGTGGGTTATAAATCTAAACAGATGAGGTTGCTACATTATATTGTTAAATAGAGAAGGGATAAGATTGCATGGGAAAATTAGTGTATTGTGTCTCAGATGGGTTTACAGATTCTTGGTTTTGACCTTTTGTTTGGTATTTTCATATACTTTTAGGGTATCTGTTGTAACCCTTTACTATATATTACATCATAACTTACTGTTTACACAGTATTTCACATTGCCCCAAGGGCTAGGAGACCTTTTGCAACACGTCATATTTTCACCTTGTCCATAGTCATGTTTTACTGTGTTATTCTTGTGCTAGTTTTTCTCCTAAAACAGCCCAAGTTGTGCTGGAGTGGCCAATATGTTATTTAGCTCACCATATTTATATATGCCTCTTTTCACTGTCTCCTAAGTATATGTTTTCCATTTAGTC
Source organism: Protopterus annectens (assembly GCF_019279795.1). NCBI lineage: Eukaryota > Metazoa > Chordata > Ceratodontiformes > Protopteridae > Protopterus > Protopterus annectens. The sequence goes on along the minus strand of NC_056735.1, from coordinate 1,656,632,894 downwards.
GTGAACTGCTTACATTTTAGCTCTGTTGCCCTTTCCACAAGGTGACCCTGATAAAAGACATAAATGTATTCAAGTCACACTTTCTATCTGCCAGTTTTAGGGCAAACATATAAAAACAAATATTGTAATTAAGTTAATTACTGTCTGAAGCTGTTGTTTATAAACACTAATCCCTCTAACATATTCTACATGTGTGTTCTCATCCGTTACAATTTTTATAGGTGCTGTATATTTTGTAACTGAAGGAAAAATAAGTATGCAGAAAGACAATGTACAGCATGAGAGAATTATTCCTGTAAATGACATCTTTGTAACAGAATATCTCTTTTATAAGAAACATATGCATTTTTCAGTTTACAAAGGCAAGAGCAAAGGTGGACACTATTCCAGTATGTAGAAACGATCATTCTTCCATCTATAGGTAGTGTGTAAACTGTCTTATATTTCTTTTATAATTATACTTGACATGCCACCATAACCAAAGTTTTGCAGTGCTGTATGGTACACATACAGGCACGCATCGGATTTTCATGCCAGTCCTCTGACAGAAGACAAACTGCCACTTAACTGAGCAAATGACAAGATTACAGCCAGACTGCTAATGCAAAATCCCTCTCTGAATACTTGCTGGAGTGTGCAGCACAAAATATGAATGTCATAATAATACAATAGAAAGTAATATTACATTTAATGACAGCATTTCTATTGCTACTGGAGATTTATTTCATACCTATCAAAATAGTTTATATTAATAATACAGACAGTTTAATTATGTAACTTTGATGCCAAATATGAAATGAGTAGATGAATCATTTTTTTAAAGTAGATGAATCATTTTTTTTTAAATGGATTTTACTGGTAAGCAATGATTTTGTGACTATATGAACTTTATAGCTAAGCATTTCTGTTATTTCAAGTTTCATAATTAGATTGCCAAGCAGAAAGAAATGTATGTATGTTTCAGGATATGAGAAATAAAGGCAGTTCTTGGATCATCCATCTTTTTAGCCATTAAACTGTATGTTGCTTGCCATATGGTATGTTTTACAGTGCTTGACAGTAATTTTAACAAAAGAGTAGCTTTCTCACTCTGGCTTTTTATGGAGATTAGCATTGTTGTATACTAGGTATAAGGCTGGGTAGAAATGGTGCTAAATTCATTTTTTCTATGCACTGAGCAAATTCCTACCTTTGGCATTTCCCAGTTTCAACGTGAGTGAGCAGAGTGCTCTGTGTCAGCGGCATGCAGCTGCACAACAACCTCGTTTCTATGCAGGGGCATTTATTGGCAGAACAGTCATTACGAATTAATGTGGCTGAAACTGCTTCATCTCTGTGGAAAGCAGGAGGAAGATAAGAGATTTGTTTTGCTGTTAATTCAAAGGAGATATCTATGAAATGTGTTTATTCTGGCTAGAGTAAAACATGGTTAGAATGATTTGAGATGTAATAGTGGGACCTTTATTGCATCCTTAAAGGCTTGTTGTATTCAGTCTTTGGATTACATAGTACAACAAAAGCATTCAGGAGCATTATCAAGCACATGTGTGTGTGTGTGTGTGTGTGTGTGTGTGTGTGTGTGTGTGTGTGTGTGTGTGTGTGTGTGTGTGTGTGTGTGTGTGCGCACATGTGTGGTATTTGTGTATACATGCATATGTACATGTGCTCATAGAGAAAAGGAGAAACACGGAACACTACATAGATGCGTGGGTGGGTAGATAGACAGTCAGTTAGACATGCATAGACACTGACAATCAGGCAGACACAAACACAGACAGAATTAATTCCAGAAATGCTAATCAATACACATTCTGACTTACAAGCCTTCCTTTTAAAATGCATAATAAAAGACATTCAGGTATAACATATTCATTAAATGGCTCTCAGGGAAATGAAATCAAATGCTTCTTTTAGAGCAGAAACTACAGTGTCTACAGTTCTTATACGAAGCAGCCCACATCTGTAACTAACTTCTGTAGCAGGCTGATTGATTTTACTAAATCATTTACTTCTACCATGCATTTATTTTTCTAGTTTCAAATGATGTCATTGTCTGCAAAACCATAAAATTAATCTGTGTAATATGTAATATGTTTAACTAAATTAATCTTCATGGTATAACACATTGAAAAGCTAAACCATTTTAATTTTTTCTGTTTGTTTTTTCACCAAGTCCTTCCTTTCCCAATACTTATTTTGTCCTTGTCAGGAAAGCCAGAGTCTATCCCAGTAAGCAAGAGGAATAATACACATAGAGACACACACACATATATAAACATGTACACACAGACACATACACACACAAAGCCTCACAAAAGCACACACACACACACACACACACACACACACACACACACACACACACACACACACACACACACACGCACACACGCATGCATGCACACACACACACACACACACATATACACACACATATACACACACACACATCTATTACTAGTTTTGGAGAAGTAATAATTATGTCTTACTTTGCTTGGAGTAAAAAATTTACAGGGAAAGTGCTAGAATATAAACCAGAGTGAATATCAGAACATAAATCAGAACCTTTATTTATAGCACTGATTTGAAAGACCATCCTAATAAACCATTATTAAAGCTTTATTATTATAGATGCATGTAAACAATTTCAAGGGACTAAACTACTGTTGCAAAGCATTTAGTGTCAAGGTTAGCTGAAAATGAGCCTATGAAGTAATAGTTCATCAGGTGGGATGTGCCTATGCAGTATTAGTTCATCAGGCGGGATGTGCCTATGCAGTATTAGTTCATCAGGTGGGATGTGTCTATGCAGTATTAGTTCATCAGGTGGGATGAGCCTATAAAGTATTAGTTCATCGGGTGGGAAAAGAGCGGACAAAGAATAAGCACTAGGTATGAACCAGAAACATTTGCAAAAGTGCTGGTGTGTTCAGGATCTGTGCTGATCCTTATGTTTTATACATTAAAAGTATCCTTGTTTTCTTCATAAACTAAATGAGGATTGTAGCAGATGAGTTTTTAAATACATAGGTAAACACTGGCATGCCTATTTTTCAAAAATCGGTTGACAAAAGTTGGAGAAAAGTCAGAAAAGTATAAAGAACATCACACTGGATCAACATTTGTTTTGTCAAAAGATAGTTGCACTCAATCAACTGGCTGAGAGCTCATAGAACTACTGGTATTTTAACATATTCCATACTCTTGGTATAATGGTGAACGTGGCTTGCTTTCAAGCAACTAAGCTGGATTTGATTCTTAGCCAAAGCAAGTGGGTAGTGTATTTGGTCTTTCACTTAATACAGATGATTAAAGCAATGAGCTGTTAACAAGCTGCTTCCTCTCCTTGTGTCTTCTCGGAGATTCTGAGTAAGGCACTTAACTAGACAGTGATCCGGGGCAACTGGGAAATTCAGCTATACTCATCAGTGGTCACCTGGATCACATGCCTACAAACTACCAGTGTCGAAACTCAGTCGGTTTAAAGGACAGCAGAAGTCTGGTGCTGTCTGATATGCTGTTGTGTTGTCTAAGGGGTCGCTCAGATTTCTTTTGACATAAAGCTGTGTGTGTGTGTGTGTGTGTGTGTGTGTGTGTGTGTGTGTGTGTGTGTGTGTGTGTGTGTGTGTGTGTGTGTGTGTGTGTGTGTGTGTGTGTGTGTGTGTCTGTGCTGTAACAGGTAGCCTTTAACCTTTCTCCCCTGTTGTGTGATCATGGAGTTAGTAGCTTTAATTAACTGGGTGTTGGTGTGAATCATCTCCATATAGGGACAAAGGAAGGCTTGGCCACTTCAAAAGAAGAACAATATTTAAAATGTTAACTTGTAGTTTAAAAAAATTATCAGCTTAAAGCAGTTTGATTGTTTAGTTTCTTTAGACTAACAGCTGATAAAGACATCAATCTAATGAAATAAGCCTAATCTATAATACCAGCACACACATTTTATATAAAGTAAAAGGCTTATTGGCTCATGGGTTCATACAAGGCAATTAATCCAGTAGGCCGCTGTGAGTCTAGCTACTGCATAGTAAATAAATAAGGACCAAAGAGGAACGGCTGGAGGTGAGTCTATGGATCCCCAGCCACACTTGACTTGTTTTAAAGAGAGTTTGTGAGTTATTTGGTTTAGTAAGGAGTGGAAGCTGATTCCATACATATGGTGCCCACTTGAAGAGATATCTATCCTGGTAACACGTTCTGTTAATTCTTTGTTGATGTAGTGTTAGGTCCTTGGAGTGGATGTTGTGATTATTACCTTTTTTCTGCATACTTAATAAGTCAAGTAGGATAGAGTCCTTCATAGCCTTAGCAGACAAACAAAACTCCTCACACAGGCATATGTAATGGATAGAAAACACTGACAGGGCTTTCAGACACTCAGAGTAAATTAAAGAGTACATGCCTGACATCTTTATTGTTAGACATGAATGTGTTGTTTTGTATTGTGCAATATCCTTGGATAGATACATGCCTGAGGAGCCATTTTTATTATATTATGGCTTGATCAGCAGTAATGGGTGGGGTAATAACTGCTTAGATCAAGAGTATCTTATACAGGTGACACAGTGGTGCAGTGGCTAGTGCTGTCACCTAACAGCAAGAGATTCTATGGTTCAATTTTTGGCTGGGGGGCCTTTCTGTGCAGTCTCTCCATGTCCTCTCTGCATTTGCATGGGTTTCCTCTCACATTCCAAATACATTTGTCTGGTGCATTTCTCCCTGGGCCTCTGCTAAAAATGGGCTCTGTCTCAGTCAGACTTTCCTGGTAAACAAATAATAAATAAATATACCAGCCAGAAGGATATCTTTGCAATATTTGATACATGGTAAACAAACAAGAGCTCATCCATCATGAATATACCTAGATTTCTGATCACAATATTAACTTTTAGAGTGGTATTAGCAACATAGTAAGTGAAGGCATCCTCTTTTTTTTCCCACAGAGTACCATACTACATTTTTTTTTCTTTTTTGCTGAGGTTTAGGCCATGTTCTTCATACCAGGAGTAGCATAGTTTAGGCTCTCTTGTGAACTATTGGTATCAGTTGGTGAGATTATGACAACACTAAATTTGGAGTCATTAGTAAACTTTGTCAGCCAGAGAACCTTCACTAAGGATGATGCCACAGTATGAACAAAAGATGATTGACTTCAATAATTAACTTAGTCTCTGGTACCTTTCCAGGGGGATTCAATATTTGTCAGCATAGGGGAACATTATTAGCAAACCACATTGCTTTGCAAAGGGTGGTCTGCACTTGTTTCCCCTAGACTTCTGAATATCAGAGCCATTTTTAAACAATGACAAATTGACAAACCTACTGACGTAGCAAATACAACCCAAATAAACCTAATGGTGGTACTGCTCAGTGCTAGGAGCCTAAACAAGAAATAGCAAATACAACCCAAAGAAACCTAATGGTGTTACTGCTCAGTGCTAGGGGCCTAAACAAGAAACTCCACAACCAACAATCTCTCCTTACTCTGGAGAATATAGACATCTGTGCTGTTACCAAGATGTGGTTTAAATCCACAGAAAGTACTCAGGCAGTGTAAGGCTTCAGTGCCTTTTACACATTTAGACCATTTACTGTACAGCAACAAGCATAACTCTATGTTGGTAAAACAGGATGATGGTCTGGAATTTATCCACATGCAAATCACCATAGACAAAGTCCCTTACCATATGCTAGCAAGATATAGGTCACCCTATATGTCCCTAGAATCCCATAGCTCTTACCTAGACCTAGTGGAAACACTCACCATTAAACCAAATACCCTGTTCATGGGAGCCTTTAACTACCCCTCTAAAATTAGGGAAGCATATACTATCTCATACTTACAGGCAAAATGATTCCTGGGCTTTATTAACATCAATACCCTTGACCAGCTAAAGTGCTCACTCACCAGAGGTTCAAGCATACAGGACTTGGTGCTCACCAATATGAGAGAGTTCTGCACCCTGCCCCCCCCCCTTGTCAAAATTAGTGCCGCTACTAATCCTGAGTTCACAGCAACCTATATGGAATTGCTGCTGTACCTACTAGATGTAAGCCCAAAACAAACTCTAAAAACAAACTACACTGGTATAATCCTAACCTTAATAGGGTTATACAACAAAAGGAAAAAAGTCATGACTACAATCAGGAAAAGCAACTCCCACAATAACAGGAACACTCTAATTAAACTTAACAGGAAACTGAGAGGACTAATTAAGCCCAACAAGGCTACTTTCAAGGTCACAAAATCATCACAGGCTAAAGACAGCCACGAAACCTTCTGCAGTTATGTCGAAAACCTCAAAGGCAGCACACACTGGTGTGAGAAACTGGTGGTCAATAGTGCCACCTTCACTGAGCAGAACAACACAGAGGATTTTTGCTGGATGACAAATTCAACTCAAAAGTAACACCCTACACCCTTCTGCCTCCCCTCATGAGATACTTACTTGTATAACCCCATAACTATTTACAGTATAACCCTTGCTAAGGCCCAAAACACAGCCTCAATGGGCCTCAACAACAACCTGGGATGCCTCCTAAATAGCTGGAAGCATGACCTATCAGGACCGCTTCAGTCACTTTTCAACTACAGCCTCAAAACAGGCTTTATACCATGAGAATGGAGTACTGCAACAGTTATCCCACTTCACAAGGGGGGACCATGAACCAACCTCAGACATTACAACCCTATTAGTTTGACTAATCTAATATGCAAGCCATGGAATGAATTCTCATGGAAATGATCAACAAAGACATAGACACTGCTTCCAACCCAGTCTGGTTTTGTCAAGAGAAGGTCATGCCTAGTAAACCTGGTGTACTTTTATTGAGGATTAGGGGAAAAGTATGCATACCAAATACCTGAACTTGGCTAAGGCATTTGATACAATACCCAACTCAGGTATAGTTGACAAACTCATCAACCTGGGCATAAACCCCTACATAACAAGTTGGATTACCAATTGGCTCTCAGACAGGACCCAGCAAGTCAGGACTTGTGAGACTGCCTTGACTAAGAGATTGGTCAGCAGAGGGGTACCTCAGGGCTCCCTGCTGGGGCCCCTCCTAGTTGCCATCTACATCTTAGAGGTATAGACTAATGTCAAGGGCCTTTGGCTGACTAGGTTCGCAGATGAATGCAAATTGGGAGTTATCATAGAGTCCCCCATGACATAAACATCTTCAAGAAGGTTTAATGCAGACAAATTACTGTTGCCAAAGTCATGGACTAAGACTCAATGTCAAGAATTTTTTTTACAGTACCTTTTAGAAAAACTGCCAATCATTCTAATTACTTCAATGATAAGACACCCCTTAGAGTTGATCTGGTAGTCAGGGATCTGGGAACATATGTAGACAATAATCTGGACTTTAAGTAATATGTGGCCAAGGTAGTAAGACAATCATTCTATGTTGCACAATTTATTAGTAAGGGCATTACATCCAGGTTCATGGAATTCATAGTGTCACTTTATTTGACCCATATCAGACCACATATTGAGTACAATTTCCCCATTCCTCACCAGGCATATGCAACAGTTGGAAGGCCCACAAACTGTCCTTACCAGGAGAATCCAGGGTATAAACAAATTGTCCTGTATAGATCACCATAAAGCCATATCTATATACTATGTGCCCTACAGGTTACTGAGAGGTTATCCATGCCTGGCATACAAGGTATCCTTGAATCCATCTCTGATGGACCTTTTGCACGTCCACAAAACAAACAGCATCAGAATCACTAGATCCAAGAAATTTTGCTTGTGATATAAATAAGACGTGATGGCATGGAGCAGGCTTCCCATCTATGTAAAGCAGAATCCATCCCTAACCTTATTGAAGCATAACCTTGACCAATGAATGGGAAATGAGAAATTCACCCTAGGACTAGCCCCTGTCTCCGATAGACAGAGGCAGACTATAATGCCGAAACTAACATACTCCCCTACATAACATCTAAAAAACTTCCTAAGTAACATACCCCCTTCTAATAAATGCCCATGATACATAGGGATACAACTGGGTTGGATTACATGGCTTGGCTAATAAAGACCCTGGTGGTTGGTAGCCTAGTATATACCTAAGAATCTTCCTGTCAGACTTTACATAAGAGAAGTATATTCCAAAGAGGCATTGATCCAGCCACTACTGATTAGATTGCCTGTGAACTGATTGGCAATCCAGCAACATACACAGGTATTAACAGGTAAGTAAGAAATTGTACTTATGACGCCAGAGTGAGTGACAGTGTCAAAGGCCTTTGTCCTGTCAAGATAAGCAGTGTGCATAGACTGACTGTTATCCATTACTTTGGTCTGTCTCTCAAACAGTCCACCAGGTTCAGTAGATAGGACCTTTCCTTCACAAATTGGTTGGTATTGAGAAATTGCAGTCTGTGTATATCATTATTTATGAGTTTATTATAACAAGCTCCACTACGTTAAAGATAATACTAGTAAAATTAATAGGGCTACAGTTCCCAGGTCAGAGGTAGAACCACCTTTAAGTAGTGTGACCACTACTGCTGTTTTCAAAGCCTTTGGTATGTATCTAGCGGAGAGTCTGAGGTTAAAATGTAGATCAGTGAGGTTGTACTTAGTGCTGACCAGTAAACAGTTTGGTATGCTGTTGGACCTCATAGAGCTAGTGATTCTGGATTTGAAGAGAGAGTTTAGGATCTGTTCTGAACTAATTTTTGAGGAGCAGGAAAATGATAGGCACGGAGGATGAGTGAGGTGAAGTCAGAACTAAATTCGTGTGTGAGTATATTGCTGATGTCTTCTGGGTCTGAAAATGTAGTATTATTAGAGATCATCTCTTTGCAGTATAGTGGACTACAATGGAGTTTCCAAGCATAGTTTAAGAAGGCCTTTTGATTATACTTAAACTTGGAGGAGGTGGGCAATATTCTGGTAATACTTGACTTTACAAGATTTGGTCTTATGTCCGAGTTTTTGCAGACCTTTTTGTGATCACCCTTAGAAAGAGGGGAGTTGAGTTTATTCCTTAAAGGTAGGATACTTTTTTTATTGTAGACTTTGTTGATAGTAGGGATTATTTTAAATAAACCATCACACATGGAGCAGATGGTGACAGATGCTTCAACACAGGAATTCAGTATGGGAGCAAAATGTTTTGGTATAATTGGATGGTTTAGTTACCAGCCACCTAGGGAAGAGCTTTTAAATTTTATTCGGTTAATCAGGCGTGCTAAGATATTGCCTTCAACAAAATCTATGAATAAGGTGGGGTTCATGTTTACAGTCTTATTTTGGGTTCTCATGAAACATGAGTTGGCCTAGTGATCTGATATGACTATGCTGTGTGGAACAGATAGGTGCTATATTAGTGAGGATGAGTTGAAAAGACTAGTAGGAAAGGAAACTATCTGGTCTAAGGAATTAGTGTTTATAAAGATGATGAAACACTTAGTATTTTTGGAAGTGTTGTATCTTCACCAATTTATGTATGGGTAGCTGATATAACCTAGCAAAATCACATTTGTCTCAACGATTAAGGAATCATATTAGGTTAGTTGAAATCATGAACAGTGAGAGGTACAGAAGGGTAAAAGTAATATACTAAGTTAATTTCTTTATTTATTTATACTAAGATATATCGGAGTTTGAGGTCTTTCCTCATGCTTCAAGTTGTTGTGAGGTAATGGTGCTATGGATGACTATGCCCCTACCATCACTGGATGAGTTGAATGAATGAATGATAGATACTCACTAAACTCAGGTAAAGAAGCAATGTTTTCACAGCACTAGAACCAGGTTACAGTAATTACAGAAATGTTTGTGTGTTCCATCAGTGAGGTCTCATGATCATGCATGTTTGTGTTTAAACTCTTACCTTTAAGGAGTACCAGCTTTATACAGTCCTGATTTGAATTTATTAAGTTGGAAGGTAAAGAAGACTGACTTTTTATAAATTACACTATGGAACTATGAAGTAGAAAAGTGATTTAGATACTATTCAGATGCCCAGTGAGGACAGATACAGAGCAGTCATGGTGAAACAAACAGAAATGTTGTCCATCTCCTCCTACGCTGGGTCCGATTGGATTCCTCCTACATTGACACCAATTATGTAGCCAATTGTTGAGATCAGTTACTTTTTGTTTCTGTTGAAGAATCATTATTGACGACTGCAAGATTTTGCTCAAGACCAGTTTCTTCCCAGACTCACTTTGTGATTAATTCTAATTCCAGTAGGAGAAGAACATCTGACTTCCACTTTGTTCTTGCTCATATGAGTGAATAGAATGTCTTTGTGTACAACTTTCCAGCCCCCTGTGATAAGGATATTGACATTGGTGGGAGCAGGTTCTGATAGCCATAGGGACTTAGGAATGCAGCACTGATGACCCTTGTTTGGGGACATATTAGAGGCTGTCAATCCATGTATAATGAGTTAAGAAATAGTGGATGAACGTGTAGTGGGTGGGGTGGGGGAAATGTTGCTGAAGTCTGTATCTGCTAGTACCTTTCCTAGGGGGCTTAAGAAGGGGTCTCTTCAAAATGTCAGCATATGTGGTGCTTCATGTTACAGATGGATTACAGTAAGGAGGGAGTATGTTGTTCACTGATAACACTGAATGAAGATTAACTTCCAGTCTGAGCAGGCATTTACCATTTCATAAGCAGATTCTATGATATGTAATAGCAAATAACCATCAGTGTATAAAAGGTAGTTATGTACTGCCTGAAGGCGCCTAGTGTTAGCAGGATGGCAAGTGATGGAGTTAAGGGCACAGCATGATTCCACAGGATGTTATTAAGGGCAGAGCATGATTCCACAGGATGGAGTTAAGGGGACAGCATAATTCCACAGGATGGTGTTAAGGGCAGAGCATGATTCCACAGGATGACGTTAAGGGCACAGTGTGATTCCACAGGATGAAGTTAAGGGTAGAGCGTTATTCCACAGATGGAGTTAAAGGCAGAGCCTGATCCCACAGGATGAACTTAAGGGCACAGTGTGAGTCCACACGATGGAATTAAGGGCAGAGCATGATTCCACAGGATGGAGTTAAGGACAGAGTGTGATTCCGTAGAATGGAGTTAAGGGCAAAGAGTGATTCCACAGAATGGGCTTTTTTTTGTCGTCACACAGGTGTAAAATGCACTGTGTTGGGCTACAACAACCTATCCGGTACTTAGCTCAGATGAGTAAGACTATGAGCTGTTTCTTTAGTGTAGGGTTTGATTCCACCAGCCTTCATTTGCCTACTAGACAGTGCTTCTGTGCTTCCCCTGAAAAGGGGTGCTTGCATCCAGTAGGCTGTCTCAAACTATTAGCAAATGCATTATTCATTTGTCTTTTGAATTCCTGCACTTTTCACATAGCCACTCATTAGCTATATGCTATATGGTATGACTATGACTCCCAGCACAGATCTTGTAGTGTAATGAGTTGCCATATGTATTGTCAATAAATGTGAGTTTCAGGAGAAGTGACACCTCCTGTTGGTCATGCTAAGTCTGGTTTCAATATGACACTATTTTGCTTAGCAAATAGCTGTTATTTATTTATTTTTGTTGTAAAATATGAAATAAAAGTTTTAAATGAAATACAAATTTGTGATAATTGTAAAAACTGGACAGTTGAGAGCTATGCTATGGGGGCCCAGGCCATAAATCTGCCTAGGGTCCCATTTAACCATGATCCAATTCTGGGTGTGAGGGTGACACCAAATGGAGGGTGCATGGAGACTTGTCTCCCTGCAAAAAGCAAAGGCTTCCCTGGATACTCATCAATGAAGTTTCAGAGAACATTTTTCAAAATATTTCTGTTTGCAGATACTGTACTTGCTGAGTCAACAAAAGTCTGCTATTTTTTAGGTTTAGGTAGTTTACTTTAATTATGATAGTCAAACTTGAAAATAACTGTCAGTTAGTAGATAGCAACTATGAATAATAAAAACATTGCTGTCTTTCTTTTTCTCTCACTGCAGCAAAGCAATCAATAAACTGCCATTACATTTCTAGTTTTCTTCCTTCCAAATCTTTAGCCTCTTCATTTTTTTGCATTGTCAACATCATTCACCTTCCTCGTAAGAAGAATGTCTCTTTATGGTATGCTCCTGATCCTTTCACTATGTTATGAACTGAAGGTGCAGATGTATGCACCAGTCACACCTACCACATGCATCATTAGGAGCAGCCCTAAATCTGTGACTTTACTGATACTGATATATACAAATGTATATTTGCTTGAACATTTTAAGAGTACAAACAAACACATTTTTCATGTATATTTCAGCACTGTTGTTCTCATGTGAAATGAAGGTTCATTAAAATTTAGGCAAGCAGACCGGATAGAGATAGTAAAGATGCTAAAAAGGGGTGAGGCTTATCTGAAGCCAAAATTATTTACAGACACACATTTAATATTCTGCTTCTTGACAGTATTTATATCCAAGAAAGAGTAACAGAAGCATGTGTTAGATAAAAAGTGCTGATAATATGCCATGTGACTAAAACAGCACATGAATTATCTCCAGACATTTGTTTGATTTTACATTGGCAAAATTCCCCAGGTAGGGTTATATCTGCAGTTTTTCAAAGTAAGTAAAACTCTGCTGGGCTTTCATTTATACTCAAGTGTTACCATTTATAGCAGTATTGTAAAATCAGCATTCTATACAGTATATATACACAGAGGCAAATCCAGCACTGAGCAACCTAGGCACTTAATTAGGGCCGCACTGGCAGGTGGCTACCATAACATTTAATTTTAACAAAAAATGACATATCTTCTATAAGGATGCACTATGCATTCAATTTCTTCTTTAAGGATGCACTCTGACAGTGTCAATGTGTCTTTGCATGCATCATACTAAAGATTCATGCACAAAAATACAGATTTAAATGTTGGAACTGTCCTGCTTTCACGTGGGATTTTAAACAAGGAAAACCAAGTGTGCAGTCATGGAGAACTGCTGAAATGCCGTGAGAGAGACAAGTGAGCTGTTTAGTAAGTGAGTGAGATGAGAGGTGTATGTGTGTGTGTGTGTGTGTGTGTGTGTGTGTGTGTGTGTGTGTGTGTGTGTGTGTGTGTGTGTGTGTGTGTGTGTGTTTCCATTAATAGTGAAATGAGAGAGGTATATGTGTCCGTTCAGAAGGTGAGTGGGATGAGAGTGGCATGTGGCCATTCCGCTGGTGAGATGAGAGGTGTGTGTGTTTGTGTGTGTGTGTGTGTGTGTGTGTGTGTGTGTGTGTGTGTGTGTGTGTGTGTGTGTGTATGTCAGTGAAAAATGCTGTAGTTTGGAATGGCAGGTTGGTTAATTAACTTGCTCCAACTGAATGACCCATTAGTTAATTAACTTGTCCAAACTCAATCCCTGTACTTTTATTATAGGAGACAAGAGTCTGAATCTTCTATACCAACTACCAGACTATCATCAGGGGTGCATTTTCAAGGAAGTGTTTCAGAAGAGAAGTTTGATGGTGCTCATGCTAAATCTGTTTTCAATGTGCAACTGTTTTGTTTTGTAAATGGCTATCATCAGTGTTTTTTGCTATAGAATATGAAAGCAGTGTTAGTAGCACAACAGGTAGCAACAATGTTAGTAGCACAACAGGTAGCAGCAGTGTTAGTAGCACAACAGATAGCAGTAATATTAGTAGCACAACAGGTAGCAGCAATGTTAGCACAACAAGTAGCAGCAGTGTTAGTAGCACAAGAGATAGCAGCAGTGTTAGTAGCACAACAGGTAGCAGCAATGTTAGTAGCACAACAGGTTGCAGCAATGTTAGTAGCACAACAATTTAACAGCAATGTTAGTAGCACAACAGGTAGCAGCAATGTTAGTAGCACAACAAGCTAACAGCAATGTTAGTAGCACAACAGGTAGCAGCAATGTTAGTAGCACAACAGGTAGCAGCAATGTTAGTAGCACAACAAGTTAACAGCAATGTTATTAGCACAACAGGTAGCAGCAATGTTAGTAGCACAACAAGTTAACAGCAATGTTAGTAGCACAACAGGTAGCAGCAGTGTTAGTAGCACAATAAATTAACAGCAATGTTAGTAGCACAACAGGTAGCAGCAATGATAGTAGAACAAGTTAACAGCAATGTTAGTAGCACAACAGGTAACAGCAATGTTAGTAGCACAAGTTAAAAGCAATGTTAGTAGCACAACAAGTAGCAGCAATGTTAGTAGCACAACAGGTAGCAGCAGTGTTAGTAGCACAACAGTTAGAATACCCACTTTGGTGCAGAAGACTGTGAACTCTACTGTCTCACCATGTAGATGGATTGCAGATACTGTTGTGTACTTTGGGCAGAGGGGTATTACACTCCCGAGTGTGCCCTCCTTTGGATGAGATGTCTATGAACCTGTTGTCAGTTTGCCACCCATTCCCTAATGCAATATTAAGAGGATACAGCTTTTTATGTAACATAAGCAGTTTATTTTTCAAGGGCAGCAGGCACTGAATTTGTACATGAAAAACTTAAATGTAAAGTTGTTGCTAGCAGCAATCTCTTCATTAATTACAGATCTCTTTAATGTACAATTACTCAGATTACTTTTACTTCTGCAGAGATATTGCATATTGATTGATCTTGGTGAATTGTAATGACAGAAATTTGAGTGACCATTTATGGTTGAAATGTTCTGAAATGGGTAGTTTTGTCATTATTTGTTCATAAGTGTTGTTTCATTGCTTACTGGGAAAATGTTCAAAACTACAAATTTAAAATACACTCTAACAAGTGGTGCTGTATTATACAAGAACGATAATTTAATACAATCAGAAAGCCGAATCAAAAAACACATGCTTTTATGCATGGTCCTAAAATGTGTGCAAAGGGTCTATGGCTTGAAAACAGCCCAAAGTTAAACTTAATTCAATATTGGCAAGATGCATTTTCTTTGAATGTGGTTTTCAGTGCCTAATCAATGAATGTTAGTTTCAAGGGTAGAGAAGTTTACTGTTCTACTTTTGTTGTGCCACTGCATTGCTTTGTACAGCAAATGGCTATGGATGTTTGAGCTATAAATTTTGAAATAAAAGTTTTAAATTAAACCCAAATATCTCTAATCATTGTTGAAGTACAGAAGAAAATAGTACCCGCATGGTCAGGTTTGAACAGTGTTTACGGTAACTGGGGAGAAATGCCCAAGTAATGAGACACTGGAATGGCTGCGGAGAGGTGGGGTGCTGCTACCAGGATAGCTGCTGTGAGGAGGGGACCCTCATCCATTACTCTGCCTAGGGTCCCATTTTACCATGATCCGGCTTTGTATCTACATGCTGCAGAGATGAAATTCCCTTAGCATCACTTACCCAAAGCACGTGATACTGAGCAACATGAATCCAATTGCTGTTTTCCACAGGGAATCACTAGCATTGAGGTTTCTAAGTGTGTACTGACTGGCAGTAATTCACTTCTTTTGGGGGATCTCTCCCTAGTTTGAGTCGGTATGACCATGGACTTGGTATATATAATCCGGGAAAAGTACAGGGAAGGGGGTTGTCCCCCTGGAAAAAATTTACACTTGTTTTTTGTCATTTTGTGTTTTGGGCATTAGTTTTTAGTATTTTCAATGCTTTGGGGGTTTTGTCACTTGAAGTTTCATAGCAGAACCTTTGCATGTCTTGAATCCATATTAGAGATGCAGTGGTTATTTGCATCTGAATTAGGGGAAATGTGATGATTGACCTAATGTTTTTACTGCAGAGTTCCTCAGCCACTATACATGGTCATAATGTAACCATATTTGTAAATCACTGAGTATCGTGTGCATATTTTTACCTCTTTATTTAAATAATGGAGTATGAAGCTCCAGTTACCTTAGCTGGCATTAAACACCTTATGTATGACAGCAAGGAACACCATTAAGTAGTAGTCATTGCCTTGAAAGTTAATATAAACACATTTTTTACTTGCTGAGATGAGTTAGATTTATGTAAAGATGGTGTTTCTTAATCATATTAGGGTGTGTGCACAGTTTATTGATAGTGTAATAGTTATTAAGAATAACTGTATATAATAATACAACCAAACCCAATAACTTTGCAGGTGATTGTCTTTTTTCCAACTCAGTTGGCAAAATGTGGAACAAATTACCCTCTGTTATCCTGTCTTTGTCCTCCCTTCCACTTTTCAAAAAGCAGCTGAAAACTCAGCTCAATAAACACTGGCTTTGCTCCTGTACCAACCCAGATTAACTTCCTTTTTTACCTCCCTGTCCTCTCTTCCTCCTAAATTTCTGCAATCTCTGCTCCTTATAGCCTTGTTAGCTCTCCCTTAATGACATGCACACAGTCTTATGAAATACTACTTGAAAAAAAAAATCTATAAGTTTTCTTTCTCAAGACATTTGCCTATTTTACTTTGTATTTACCATGACTTTTTATGTAATATGTGTATTAATTAGCCCTCATTTTACGCCTTACTATTTGAATTGCCTGTCTTTATATAATGTGTTTAATTACTGGAGCTTTTCTCCCCGGGCCTCTACTGAAAATGGACATATATCCAGCTAGACTAGCCCGGTCAACAAATGTAAAATAAAATAAAAATAAAAATAAAATGACCTGGTTTTATTGTTTTCTAGTATCTTACAGTTAAATTGAGATACTCAGGTTTGACAGATGATTTAATAGATAAAACATCTTTAAACTTAACAGGCCAAAAAAATGAAATAGCAAAACTAGTTTAAAAAAGCAGTGTTATTTTCAGGTAGATGGACAAATAAGTAATAATTTATGTGAAATGGCTGTCACCAACGCGATATAAAAAAATACAGAATTGAGAGATCAAATTAAATGTATACAATGGGACAGAAATTACTTATTCATTCTTAGTCCAAGACTTGTGTAGAAGAACAAGCAAATAAGGAAGTAGTTATGCTTTTTTTATTTATGTACAAGTAATGCTGCAAACAGTTGTCTATATGACAAATTTAATATTGACTAAGCATATTCTTTTCTTATTGTCGCTGTATACATTTTCATTTTCTCACTGTTCTGATTAAATGCTAGGCTGGGAGTCAGTAAACATGGCTGCCTTGTGATAAGCTAAGTTGTGCAATGAGTGGCCATGTGCAGAGTCTGCCACATTCATGGATATGCATTCCTTTAGTGGTAACTGAGAATTACCAAGATGGGCATGGTATATTAATGGCTATATAATGAAAATGGTAATGATGAATGTAATTAAAATGAGCACTCTAGTATATGCAAATGAGTTAAAGCAACACTTATGGAGTGATTCAAAAATTGTATAAACAGTGTCTCTTAGAACAGCACACACCATGGAATTGAATGCCATGTCTTCCTGGAATTCCTGCTGATGGAACTGCAAAAAATGTTAGCAGTCGGTGCTGCAATAGTTCACGTGTGTTTCCAACATGCTGCAATTTCAGTAACAAGCCACAGTGATACACTTACAGAGAACTGTGCAGCACTTTTCCAGTGTTTCAACTACATCAAGAGCCATCCAAGCTAAGATAAGAATCTTTTCTTGGTTAACTGCACTTGTACTTCCTTTATACAGTGATCATGGCTGTTTTTGAACTTTTGAAAGCATTTATTTAATTTTATGGCAAAAAATAGTCATTTCTCTCTTTGTTGGCTTTTCTAGTCTGTGTGCCTCCATATCTCTTTGCAGAAGGGTGAATTAACCAAGGACGTAGGTGTTTGGAAGTCATTTGTTCTTTATGCTGCACTTCAGAGCATTTTTTGCTTGGGTCTATATTAAATCACTGAACACTCAAAATAGTGAACACTTATTTATTGACTCTTTAAGAGCAAAACCTGACAATCCCGAAGACACGGAACAGCAAAAAAATCACTGAGCCATTTTCTGGACTTTGCCATTTCCTCCACTGTGGTACAATCTCGGAGTTGTTATATTTAAGTAGGGGGGTGTGGGTGGCACAGCCCCCCACTTTATTTTGTGTTTTGAACTTTTTTTTTGTGAAACAGCGATTTTTTTCCCTGGGAAAAAATGCTGTTCCTTGTCTTTGAGTTTGTTAGGTTTCGCACTTTAAGGGTCAATAAATCAGCGTTCGCTATTCTAAGCATTCGCTGATTTAATATAGACCCTTTTGCTTTGCTTTTACATTAAGAAATTTCAGCATCAGATATATCGTATCAGAATTTCTTTATCTGGGCTTCCTGAGTTGGGAAGCACTGCAGGAAGCTCAAAATTTGCTTGTTTATTGTCTAGAGGGCATAGGAATCTGTTTACAAACTTTTTTTTCTCTACTATAAATCAGGCAAGTTGCAAGGCTATTTGTTCACTTACGGAGAACTCTGCATCACTTTTCCAGTGTTATTACTGCATCCAGAGGCATCCACATGAAGATAAGCACATTCTCTTGATTAATTGCTCTTGTATTTATTTTATACAGTGATCATTACTGTTTTTGAGCACTTTTTAAAGCATTTATGTAATTTTGTGGCTTAACTAGTAATTTCTCTGTTTGTTAGCTTTTATAGTGTCTGTGTCTCCAAATCTCTTTGCAGAATGGTGAATTAGCAAGATACTTAGTAGTTTGGTGGTTATTTGTTGTTTTATCTGTACTTGAGAGTGGCTTTTGCTTTGCTTTTACGTTAAGAAATTTCAGGATCAGACATTTTGTGTCAGAAGGTGATTACCTGGTCTCTCTGAGTTGGAAGCACTGCAGAAATATGAAACTGTGGTTATTTATTGGCTATATGGCATAAGAAGTGGCTTTCAAGCTTTTTTTCTCTTCCCACCGGGCTGTGCTCTGTGTAGTAGCAAATGCCTAGACAGTAAAATGTTCCTATAAAGTTAGGATTTGATTTGTAAACTGTTAAACAGGGTGGTATTGTGCAGAAATAAACTTACAGCAGCTACTTGTGTGTTGAATAGCACTACCATATCCCAGCATTATATAACATCAGGACCAGACAAAATGGATATGTAATTTCCAAGTGTCTCTGTGGCCAACTTTGTTGATTTGGGCATCCTAAGTTAATGGAGCAATCAGGTCATGCTCTCAGAGAACCAGTTAACCCTTAAAGAAAATAACATGGTATGTAAAAGATGTAAATACCTAACTTTCTTGAAGGCAAAAGTCTTGCATAAAAATTAGGTTGTCAGGAATACCCTCACTATATCCCTCATGCATACCGTTCACCCCCCCCCACAGACACACACACACAGACACACACAGACACGCACACACACACACACACACACACACACACACACACACACACACACACACACACGTTTGTTGTTTTATGCTGAGGTGCTTAAAAGAAACCTTCCCAAATCTCAAAGACCTTCATAATCACCTAATGGTAACACTGCATCTCAGCAATTGCTAAAGTACACACCAAAAGCAACACCAAACATCTCACATAAGCCTACACCTAATGGTCCCCAAGTGCAAAGCCCATAAGGCAAGCATACATTTTACTTAATACTCTTGGCATTGGGGACTCCATTATGTGACATACAGATGCTCCACTCACCAGGTTGGACAAGGAGAAAATAATGGTTATTTGCCTATCTGGAGCCAGGATCAACAATATCATGCATGCTCTCAAGTTACTGCACCTCAGGTACCAATATGATTCTAGCATAGTCCACGTGGGTGTGAATGACCTGAGACATACCTCACTGGACTATATGAAAAGAGACATAATGGATCACTAGGAATATGTGTCACAGATAGGTATGACCCCTGCACTGAGCAGCATTCTACCTTCAGCAATAATGATGGTACAGCATGAATATAAAATTATTGATTTTAATAATAGGCTTAGTTTCTGGTGTCATTCTAGGGGGAACCGATATCTGTTAACATGGGAAAACATAGTCAGAAAACCATATTGCTTTGCCACTGTTGTTGTCTCCCATAGGCTTTTATATAGTGGCTAAAACCTTATTAACCCCCTTTTGGGGCTTTTTAGGCAGTGCCAAAATGACAAAACTACCAACATAGTGAAAAAGTCTACGAGCAAACTTAACGTGTTACTGCTCAAAGCTCGGAGCCTAAACAAAAAAAAAAAACTCCACATCCTTAAAGCTGTCCTCACTCTGGAGAATATATACACCTGTGCCATGACTGAGACTTGTTTTAAGGACATAGCAAGTACTTTGGAAGTGCAAGGTTGCAGGGCCATCCACACATTTAGACCAACAACAGCACAGACTTGGGCCAAACATGGAGGTGTTTTAATCTATGTTAGCAATGAAAATACCTCCAGGTTGGTTAAACAGAATGATACCTTCAAGCTTATCCATGTGCGAGTCACCATAGGTAATGTCCTTCTACATAGCATGGCTAGCTACAGGTCACCATATCTGCCCATAGAGTCTCATGAGTCCTACCTAAACCTACTAGAGGCATTCATTATCCAACCAAACACCCTACTCATGGGTGACTTTAACCACTCGTCTATAGACTGGGAAACATACGCTGCCTCAAACTCAAATTCACAGGCACAGTGCTTCCTAGACCTTATTAACACAAATGTGTACACAAACAGATCAAACATACCGGATGTAGTATTTAGTATTTTCCAACATGGGAGAGCATTGCACACTCCCTGAGTCACTTCCTCACTAGTGAGGTTGGATCAAAAATCTCTGTCATATGAAGTAAAAATTAACCCAGAAACTCCAACTAATATATACAGGTTTCAGCAATAACTCCATGTACAGTAGTATTTACAAGAATCATGGTATAGGTCTATAGTAATAGATGTGTTAGAGAGACAAATAGAAAAAATATGATGTATGCAGAGTCAGGAGATAGCATTAACAGAAGAGCAGTAAGACGTCAAGTAGGAGTTTGACAAGGACAGGACCAGGTCTTTAGTAGGTAGTTTTTAAGTTCGGGTATGAATCCGGCTTTATGGTGGATAATTCTTATATTATAGAGGAGGGCATCCCAGGTATGAGCAACTGAGAATTTATAAAGAGATTTACCAATATTTTTATTGGGTTTGTAGATGTTGAGAAGAGTTTTATCAGATGTGCAAAGCTGGCGATGGGGGTTATAGAGTGATGCTAGGTTTGAGATGGAGGGACAGGATGTAGGGTTGTAGAGTATAGAGTGTGTAATGTGTAATTGTGTAAGAAGAAGTTGTTTTTGAAATTCAGGCCAGAGTAAAGACTTAAGAGCGTGGCAGTGGTGTGATTTATATGATTGGTTGGAGGCAAATCTAGCTATTTTGTGGTAGGTTTGTTCTAGTTTGGAGAGGAGAGATGACTGAAGGTTAGTGAGAACTGGAGCTGCATACAGAAGACAAGGTAAGAGGAGAGATACAGCAAGGGAGGGTTTGGTGGAGGGTAAGAGTAGTTTATGATTACAGTACAGACGTCCAAGTTTTTGGTTGGTTTTCTTTATACATTGATTGATTTATATGTTGAACTTTAGTTCGTCATCAATAGTTACACCAAGTAATTTAGTATAGGGTTCAGGTGTGATGGTAGTATTGTTAAGTGAGGTAATACAGAAGGAGGATTTAAGATGAATCATTTTTTTGGAAGGAAAAGTAGAAGCTTTGTTTTTTTGGGGTTTAATATTAATTGATTATCAGTGAGCCAGGTTTCAGTGGAGGTGAAGGTGCCCTGGTTATGTGAAAGGAGTTCTGGGATACTGTGGGCAGTGGTGATAAGGGTTGAATCATTGGCGTATTCTAAGAATGTAGAGAGGTTAGTAGTGGTATGTAGCGTGTTAGTGAAGATATTGAACAAGAGGGGTCCCAGGATGGAACCTTGGGGAACACTGGTGTTGATGGGTAGAAATGGAGAGGTGACCAATTGCCAGCATATAGATTGTTGCTTGTTTGATAAGTAACTAGAGAACCAGTTTACAGAAGGGCTAGACAGGTGGAGATCAGAAAGTTTGGATAGCATTTTGGGTGAGAGACTGTATCGAAAGCCTTTGAAAGATCAAGGAATAGACAGGAAACTAGGAGGTTATTATCCTGGGCTTCTGCTACAGTTTGGGTGAAAGAGAGTAGTGCAGTAGATGTACTGTGGTTGGTCTGAATCCATGTTGGGTGGGAGTAAGAAGATTGTTATCTAGCAAGTGTTTAAGTAGTTGGGTGTGGATACATTTCTCAAGAATTTTGGAGAGTGGGGAGGAAATGGCAATGGGGCGATAGTTGGATGGGTCTGTGGAGTTACCTCCTTTCTGGAGAGGGGTTGTGAAAATGATTTCCAGATGTCAGGGACAAGGGCTTCACTAATAGAGCATTTTATAAGGATACATACAGGGTAAGCAACTGAACTGGCAACAATTTTGAGGAATTGAGGGGGTAATTTATAAATGAGAGAGAATGAACTTTGAGTTTGTTCAGTTGTGTTTTGATGAATGCAGTGGTAACAGGTTGAAAGGAGAAAGTAATGGGGGAAGGGGGACTGGGAGGTATGGTAGAGAAGAGGCAGTGGGACTTCGTTGTGTTAGGTTTTGAACTGATTATATGAAGGGTTTGTTTAAAAGTGCTGCAGTCTCTGTAGCTGAGTTGAGAGGGAAGGGGTTGGGAGTTGGTGGTTTGCTGGGATATAGGATTCTATTAACAGTATTGCAAAATTTCTTAGGGTTGTTGTGTGGGCTACTTTAGCTGGAGTTAAAGAATGCATTTTTGTCTTTAATGACCAGTTTTTTACTCAAGTTCCTAAGTTGTTTGTAATGTTGAGGTACGGTAGGGGTTTTATTTTTGATCCAGGTTTTCCGGGCAATATCCTTCTGATCCATAATAGAGTGTGTTTGCTTAGCGAGCCAGGGGGCACAGTTTGATTTTACCCCATTTTTTCTTGTTGGATCCATAGAGTTAAGAACATCGAGGAATTTCTTGTTGAAAGTAGCTACTCCGTCATTAAGGGGGAGGTTATGAAGGAAGGTCCATTTGATGTTGGACAGTATAGAGTTGAACTTAATGGGGTCAAATTGAGTTAGATTATGACATTCTCTGTAATGGTGTTGTTTGGGAGAATGTTTATAAGTTCTAGAAATATAGGTAGAAGAGTTGGGAAGGATACCAGGGCTATGATAGAGACTGGGGTCAGAGTAAGGATCCAGTCCTATATGAAACCTGTAGTAGAGTTTTTGTTGGTCCTGGTAGGGGAGGATATAAGTTGGTGGAAACCAAACAGATTGAGGCTGTGAGATTTCCCCTAACCCTTGAGACGACAGCCACCTGCGCAGAATTATACAGAGTCACCCTACAAATGTGAATGGCTGCATAGAGGCTGCAGTACCTACCAGACATAAACCCAAAACAAACCACATTGGTGGAATTCTCACCTATGCTGAGTGTAAAATAAAAGATAAAAACCAATGGTCAATAACAAGAAAAGCAACTCCCTTAAAGACAAGAGCTCTATTATACAACTAAACAAGAAAGTAAAAGCTCTAATTAAGTCTAACAAGGCCAACTGTGGGGTGAGGATAGCCTCACAGCTTAAGGGCAATCAGAAGACCTTCTTCAGCTAGGTCTAGAATCTTACAGGTAACACACAACAGTGTGCTGAACTGGTTTTGAATGGTACCACCAACACCAGTCAGGGTGGGATAGCAAATCTACTGGCAGATAAATTCACTCAAATTCAGCCTCCACTTCCCCTCAGCTCCACCAGGTGAAAGCACCTCCAACATACTTCCCCCAGCTATCAGCAGCAATCTGATGCTGGCAGCACTCACTAAAGCCAAGAACACTACTCCATGGGTCCCAACAACATCCCCGGTTGCTTCCTGTACAGTTTAAAGCATGACCTATCAGGACCACTTGAGGCACTCTTTAACTACAGCCTTGAAACAGGCTACATTTCAAATGAATGGAGGACGACAACAGTCATTCCATGCCATAAGGGTGGACCATCAACTGACTCAGGGAACTACAGATCCATCAGTCTAACAAGCCTAATATGCAAACCCATGGAATTAATTATTATGGAAATGGTAAACAAGGACATTGGCAACATACAGACACTGGGTCTATCCCAGTTTGGCTTTGTTAAGGGAAGGTTATACCTACTTAAATTGATAAACTTCTTTAAGCGGGTCACCAAGGCAATGGACGAGGGTAATACAGTGCATACTGCATATCTTGACCTGGCCAAGGTATTTGATACAATACCCTATTCAGGCATTGTTGACAAGCTCTCTGAGCTAGGCTTAAACCCTTACATAACTCACTGGAAAGCTGGCTGGCTCACAGGTAGGACCCAAGAAGTCAGGATCGGTGAAACCACTTTCACCAAGAGACCAGTCACCAACCATGCTGGGCCCGCTTGTGTTTGGCATCTCTGTCTTGGAAATCAAGGCTAACTTTAAAGGCCTCTGGTTCACCAAATTTGCAGATGACTATAAATTGGGGGCTATTACACATGCTTCCCAAGACACAAACATCTTGCAAGAGGGTTTAACACAGACAAATGACTGGTGCCAATCAATGGCCTAAAATTCAATGCCAAAAAGTGCATTATAATGACCTTTGGGAAATTGTCAGCACAAGTTAATTACTCCATCAATAAAATGCCCCTAAGAGTTTACCCATTAGTAAGGGTATCTGGGAACATATGTAGCCAGCAATCTGGTCTTTGACCACCATGTAGTTAAGATAATAAGAAAATCATTCTTTGTCATCCAACTTATATGTAAGGGTATGGCAGCCAGGTCCAAGGAAGTTATAGTACCACTCTACTCAGCCCTTATCAGACCTATCATTGAATCCAATTCTCCCTTTGACATGTATCTAACCAGACACTTGCAACAGCTTGAATGCCCACAAAGGTTTCTGACCAGGAGAATTCAGGGCATGAATACCCTGTCCTACACTGATTGCCTAAAGACTCTGTATTCAGTCTCAAACAGGCTGCTGAGAGTGGATCTTTGCCTGGCTCACAGTGCTTCCTCAAAGTCAACCTTGATGGATCTGTTGCACATGTGCAAAATAAACAGCACCAGAAACACTAGATGTAGGAATCTGAACTTCACTTGAGACATAAACAGAGCATGCTAGAGAGACAGATATGTGCCCCAAAGGCACTATGGAATAAGCACCCAATCCATGTAAAACAAAGTTCATCCCTGACCCTATTAAAATAAAACCTTGGCAATTGGATGGGAAATCAGAAATTTAACCTCAGGTCTGGCCAACATGTCCCTTATGGACAGAGGCCATCAATAAGACAAGTATTGTCCTAACTACACCCCCCACACAAATCTTTAGCTACCTGCCTACAACATGCCCCCCACCCATATGATACTTGGGACCCAAATGGTTTGAGGTGCATGGCTAGGCTTGTAAGGGCCCTAGTGGTTGTCGGACTAATAACAACCTATGAACCTATGATTGGGGGTATCTCAGGCATCTGCTTTGAGAATACTTCTTCTGTTCCTCAATGCCATGCTAGAACATATTAAGGAGCATATGTGGATTTCACATAGTACAGTGGAAAGAGGGAACATCATGTGGGACTTCTATGATGTAACTCATTTTCCTGATGTTCTGACAGCCATAGACTGCACCTACATTGAGATTAAGGAATCACCTGGTGAACTGAGATGAAGGTTTGTGAACTGCAAAGGGTATCACTCCTTCAGCTGCCAGGTGGTCTGTAATGCAGAGGTTATCATCAACAATTTGTGTGCGGGCCATCCAGGCTGTTTCCATGAATATCACATATGGCATACCTGTGATCTGTATCACAATTTTTCAAGGGGTGGTTTACCCCAGGGCCATCTTACTGGTGATGCTGAGTATACCCTGGAAGCCTGACTGATTACATCCATCAGACATCCACAAAATAAAGCAGACCAGGGTATAATTCTGCAAATCTACATATCAAGGACATAACTTAACATATGTTTGGGATGCTTGCTCTCACAGGGTGGATTCACCAAGTGGTGCCCTGCAGTATGATCCTGCCACCTGTGCAAACCTGTTTACAGTACATGCAGTGTTATGATACCGAGGAGGCAGTTACAACAAAGGGGTCATTTGCAAGAGGATAATGCAGAATACCAGGCAGAGGAAGTAGATCCAGATGAGGGATCATTGAAGGAGCCTGCTGCAGGGTATGGCCATGCTAGATGGAGGTGGGCACAGTAAGTTGTGACACTGGCAAAAAGGCAGCAGCTTGCACATAGCTTCTGCCTCTGTGAAAACTTGGTAAAGCAGCTACACTACATTTAAATGGATACATGCAAATCAAATTCCAGGCTGCACACACCTAAGCAGAGGCTGGCCACACTGAGCATCAGACATAGGCAACCCAGGTAACAATATATAAAGGACAGGGCACAAGTGCCAGGTAACAATATATAAAGGACAGGGCACAAGTGCCAGGTAACAATATATAAAGGACAGGGCACAAGTGCCAGGTAACAATATATAAAGGACAGGGCACAAGTGCCAGGTAGCAATATATAAAGGACAGGGCACAAGTGCCAGGTAACAATATATAAAGGACAGGGCACAAGTGCCAGGTAACAATATATAAAGGACAGGGCACAAGTGCCAGGTAACAATATATAAAGGACAGGGCACAAGTGCCATCATCGCTACAGTCATGATGTCAGCTAAAGACTCACTGGTGAACACAGCAAAGTAAAACAAAATGTGTAAGTAAAGTCCAGTACCAATCCAGTAGCAGTCATATACTATTAAATGAGGTGCTGGAATAGTAGTTCTCCAAATCCACAGAGGTAAACATAATACCTTGAGAATAAAGTTGTATAGGGGAATCCCTGATGTTCATATATATATATATATAACCCAAACAGACAATAAACAGTAGTAGAGGACTTACATTACTGCTGCAGAGAAATAGCTGTATATACCTGGGACATCGACAGTAAGACATTCCCTGTGAATGGTGAATCTCTGCCCAACTTACAGCACCACACTGTGGGATCTATCTGAGGTTCCTGTACCTCTGGGAGAGATCAGGAACTCCTCTGTTTCTGTCAGTGGTGGCTTATCCAATGACCCACTACCTGTTGACCTACCTTCCCATGCCAAGTGGGCATCTCATTGTTGCGCATGAATATTGTCACTGGCCTAACTTCAGACCTTTGTATATGTATGGTACCAGCCAACAACAGCATTCAGGCCATCCTCCAAGCTTTTCTGGAAACAGTCATAGTAGGTCCAGTCGGCTACATCCAAGTCACAAAGCCATCAATTTTGCAGGTGGATAACCTGGATAAGTAAAAAAATAAATAAAAAGCAGAAAAACTTGCGTTCTTAAAACTTCATTGATCAGTTCAGTCACAATAATTTCCAAAAATCATGAAACCCAGGTAGTGTTCCAAAGCAACAAGCCTTTATTTCTCACAGACAAGCGGTCCCCAATAACAATAAATCAGAAATATTTTAACAATGTATCAGCTTTTATATAGTCAGAAGTAGGAGTTGAAAATATATGTATTAGTTAATTTTAAACAAGCCTATTGATGGCAAACAATATAAACAGGGCTGTAAAAGTGCATTTTAGAACAGCAGGGTCCAGGTAAGTAAATAGTGTGGGAAGAAATAGCCAGGGAATTGTTATGGCTAGGCTTGTATAGGCCCTAGGGCTGATAGCCTAGTACTAACCTATGAACCTATAAGTACCACTCCCACACACTACTACTGATTACATCAAACTAAATCCTAATTAAGGAAAACACTACCTATCTATTTCCAACCCACATTGCAAGATCAGGTATTAAGAAAAGCATAACATATACATAAAAGGATATACATAAAAAGACTTTTAACTAAAATCACTTTTGACTGACTAATGCGATAAAGCCTTCATCAGTTCTGTGACAACAACTAAAAATCAAGAAAAACACATAGCTTTCTAACTATAAACATAATCAAACTAGAACACTATAAATATAAAAATGCATCTGTCTAATAATATCTAGTAAATATCCATCCATTTGTATTAGTGTGCATAAAAAACTAAGTTAACAGCTCAGAAAAAATGTCAGTGCTTTTCAAAAAAAAAAAAAGCTGTTATGACAGTTTTCATGTTTACAGCCCCAAAAACATGTTTGTACAATGAAAACGAGAAGGGAAAAAAAACACAAAAAATACAGGAAACAGTGGATAAAGTAAACTAGTAATGTATAAAAGTGTGCAGGTGTGTGCATTAGTGTGCACGAGTACCCACCAGTATGGTACATGAGGGAATTATACCAGTACTACATGGTAATACTGGCATGAAAAACACGTGCATTCTGAAATTACTGTTTAAATCTCTGGGGTGATGCAATAAATCTAATCAAAGCAGAATTGAGGTTAAAGTAACTAAACATATGTATATTTATACACATTCTACACATAATTTTTAGTATTATTTAGTATATTTTAGTACATAAAATATTCCTTAAAAAACAGCCTGGATAAGTACTTCATTTTCAGAGAACCTGGCCCTCCTCATAGGTCTGCTGACCCTTCAGTATGCTTCTTCTTAGTCTGTCATTTAGACATTGATCTTTATGTATGTAAAACACCACCAGGATGATCATCATGATTGGGAGTGTCCCATATATTTCCTGTTAAAATGTTCTCTCCCGAAAGTATGCACCATGTTGGCCATATATCTGACATTCCCACACATATATGTCTAACCAGGCTTTGCCTCTATACTGAGACACAGAACAGTGATGACCAAATGCCCCCAGTACAAAAAATGAGCTATTACAACTCTCTTGGATAACAGCAAAGTATGTTACCTGGCATTGTGAAAAACAATTTGTCAAATGTGGCAGAATAATTACACTATACAACATTCAATTTGTTTGGCACTTGGGTACTGCAGTCTCAGATTGATTAACTTGCACAGGTGATCTGAGTAAGTGCTGATGGGTGTATTTACCCTTAAGCTTCACAAGCCTTCTGAACAGCAGTTACCTATGCTATATGTGCTTCTCTCAGTTTTTGTTCTAAAACCCCTTGGAAGTACTGTTACAGCTTTATATATGGCTAAGCAGCTATCAGTGCCCAGTAGTTCTTTAGTTAAGCTGAAAAAGTTTAGACCTACCTTGTTAAAGTTTCAGCAAGTGGTCTCCTTCAGGGAAGTGCTAAGCTTTGCAACAAAGCTGCTGCTCTAAGTCCCCTCCAGTAGCTCAATGGAACTCAGTGATTTCCTTCTCACTAATACAGAAGTAATGCAAAGCTCTGAGCCTGATTATTATGCGTATGAGGGCCCAGTACAGAGATGTTTCTGAATCACTCAATTTTTGCAGCATGCACACTGAACAGAAAGCTCTACGAAGCATCATGCACATGCTTTGCCACAAACAAGTAGCACTGTGCATGCACAGATCAGCTACGAGCAGCACTGTGCATGCACAGTTCAGATAGGAGCAGCACTATGCGTGTGCAGCTCAGATACGAGCGGCACTATGCATGCACAGTTCAAATATGAGCAGGACTGTGCATGCGCAGTTCAGATATGAACAGCAATGTGCATGCACAGTTCAGATACGAGCAGCACTGTGCATGTGCAGTTCAGATATGAGCAGCACTGTGCATGCAGAGTTCAGATACGAGCAGTACTGCACATTCACATGCACAGTTCATATACAAGCAGCACTGTGCATGTGCAGTTCAGATACAAGCAGCACTGTGCATGTGCAGTTCAGATATGAGCAGCACTGTGTATATGCAGTTCAGAAATGAGCAACACTATGCATGCTATTCAGATATGAGCAGCACTGTATATGTGCAGTTTAGATACGAGCAGCACTGTGCATGTGCAGTTCAGATACAAGCAGCACTGTGCATGTGCAGTTCAAATATGAGCAGCACTGTGCATATGCAGTTCAGATATGAGCAGCACTATGCATGCACCATTCAGATACGAGCAGCACTTCGCATGTGCAGTTCAGATACAAGCATCACTGTGCATGTGCAGTTCAGATACGAGCAGCACTGTGCATGTGCATTTCAAATATGAGCAGCACTGTGCATATGCAGTTCAGATATGAACAGCACTATGCATGTGCCATTCAGATACGAGCAGCACTGTGCATGTGCAGTTCAGATACGAGTAGCACTGTGCATGTGCAGTTCAGATACAAGCAGCACTGTGCATGTGCAGTTCAAATATGAGCAGCACTGTGCATATGCAGTTCAGATATGAGCAGCACTATGCATGCACCATTCAGATACGAGCAGTACTGTGCATGTGCAGTTCAGATACAAGCATCACTGTGCATGTGCAGTTCAGATACGAGCAGCACTGTGCATGTGCATTTCAAATATGAGCAGCACTGTGCATATGCAGTTCAGATATGAACAGCACTATGCATGTGCCATTCAGATACGAGCAGCACTGTGCATGTGTAGTTCAGATATGAGTGGCACTGTGCATGCACAGTTCAGATATGAGCAGCACTGTGCATGCACAGTTCAGATACGAGCAGCACTGTGCATGCGGAGTTCAGATATGAACAGCACTGTGCATGCAGAGTTCAGTTAAGAGCAGCACTGCACATTCACAGATCCGATACGAGCAGCACTGTGCATTCACAGTTCAGATACGAGCAGCACTATGCATGTGCATTTCAAATATGAGCAGCACTGTGCATATGCAGTTCAGATATGAACAGCACTATGCATGTGCCATTCAGATACGAGCAGCACTGTGCATGTGTAGTTCAGATACGAGCGGCACTCTGCATGCACAGTTCAGATATGAGCAGCACTGTGCATGCACAGTTCAGATACGAGCAGCACTGTGCATGCGGAGTTCAGATATGAACAGCACTGTGCATGCAGAGTTCAGTTAAGAGCAGCACTGCGCATTCACAGTTCCGATACGAGCAGCACTGTGCATTCACAGTTCAGATACGAGCAGCACTGTGCCTGTGCAGTTCAGATACGAGCAGCACTGTGCATGTGCAGTTCAAATATGACCAGCACTGTGCATATGCAGTTCAGATATGAGCAGCACTATGCATGTGCTATTCAGATACGAGCAGCACTGTGCATGCACAGTTCAGATATGAGCATAACTGTGCATATGCAGTTCAGATATGAGCAGCACTATGCATGCTCCATTCAGATACAAGCAGCACTGTGCATGTGCAGTTCAAATATGAGCAGCACTGTACATATTCAGTTCAGATATGAGCAGCACTATGCATGTGCCATTCAGATATGAGCAGCACTGTGCATGTGCAGTTCAGATATGAGCAGCACTGCGCATGCGCAGTTCAGGTATGAGCAGCACTGCGTATGCGCAGTTCAGGTATGAGCAGCACAGTGAATGCACAGATCAGCTAAGAGCAGCACCGTGCATGTGCAGTTCAGATACGAGCAGCACTGTGTATGTGCAGTTCAGATACAAGCAGCACTGTGCATGTGCAGTTCAGATTATGGCTCTACAGGATTATCTATAATTCCACAAACCACATACTGGAATAGGAGTCTCTGTATTGCATAGCTCACTAGCAGCATATGCAAGGAAACAGGGCTGACATGTTAAATACCTCAAACTGCTATCTCTAAATATTCCCATACAATACTTATATCGGGGTGTTTTGCCACCAGTTGCACATATGAAATGCCAACTGTCATATGACAGTCGATGTATCTGAAATCAGGTGTGACTATGAATTTCCTGCTCTTACTTTCTTTGCAACTTTTCATATGCTTAACAATAGCATTTGAGGGAGACAATACTGTTTCATTCTGTGTACAGAGTTGGTATGAGAAGTCAAAGATATTCCTCCACCTAATACACCAATATTACAGACAAGCCTCCTGAAAGACGATATGAATGCTCCCAATATAGAACAGAAGCCTGGAACAGTTACCACATGCCACAAGAGTCCCCTGTAATGGGTAACTGTGTTGCCACCACTATGCTACAGTGGCCTCAGGAGATGTAATTCCGATCTCCTGATCCAATATGAGGCCAAGTTTGCAAAGCATCCACCACCTAAGTTACAATTTTTTTTTGCAAAGCACTTTGGCTCCATAAAGGGGATGATAAATGTTCCTAGTAGCATCCAGGTAACTTCAGATACTGAAATTAAATTAGATTACATTGAAAAAAAAACTACCTAAACTGGACCCTAGTGAAGCACATGGAGGAGATGGAATTAGTAGTAATGACCTGAGAACACTTCAGCATGAACTTAATCATTATTCACGAGGTCATTTAAGTGCAGGGAAATTCCTCAAGAACGGAGATATGCACTTGTTAAACCTATCTTTAAGGGAAAGGGGAATAGGGCAAACCCAGGGTCATACAGACCCATAAGTTTATCGTTTTCTTGTGGAGAAATAATGCAGAAGGTCATTTTGAATAAATTATTGTCAGAGTTGGAAAGGTCAGGACTTCAAACCATTTATCAGCATGCATATGTTGAAAATGGACCTATAAATAACTGTAAAATCATGTTCTATAACAATATAATGACAGCTATAAATGAAAAATTGTGTTGTGATGTAATTTATATAGGTTTAATGTCAGCATTTAATAGGGTCTTACACAATGCATTGTTCAATAAATTATTATAACTAAGTACTGATCTAATCTTGATAAGATGGATAACTGCATGGCTTACTAATTGGTCATGGCATGTATCGTACAGCAGTTGGAGGAGTGAAATTCTAGGTTACATTCAATGTGTCCCACAGAGCTCTGGCCTAAGCCCATATTTGTTTAGGTTGCATCTTTCAGATCTAGGCGACAGATAAAGGATTGAATGACATTGTATTCAATTTTTCCAGGTTTGACTTTTCTTCAACTGATTTATCTATGTTAAATAGAGGCTTGTCTTATATTCCATCTCAGACCAGCAGTTTGAGTGAATTATTGGTGGATCTGAGATTGTTTGGGCGCTCCGTTTTTTTAAAATTGCTGTTTCCTGATAAATCTAATAATCACAATAAAGACATAGATTATCGCCCAAAACAGAAAAGTACATTCACACCTATACCTACAGCTAATCTTGACTGTTTCATGAGACTATGTGAGAATGACTTTTACCATATTTTTCTAACAATGAACGTTTATGTGAATACCATAATATTAGTAAAGAAGAATGGACCTCACTACACAATTTAGTCAGAAATGAAGAGATAATTATAAAACCAGCTGATAAGGGGGGTGCGATTTTACTAATGAATACTAATGACTATTATGAAGCGATGTATAATATGCTACAGGATGCAGATACTTATCACGAAATTAGTCAAAAAGAACTAGATAGAATCATTAATGGTATTCACAATGATTTATATGATTTTTTAATGTGCAGACAGATAAGTTATGATTTATATTTATATTTCCTTATTGAACAACCACGTACACCTTACATTAAAGGGTTACCAAAAGTCCATAAGAATATCTCCCCTCTACCTATGAGACCTATAGTAGTAGGGGACGGATGGGTAACCGAAACCATTTCTGTGTATATAGAGAAGAAACTAAGTCCACCAACTAATTGATACTTTAGATTCTTTATTTAAAGACAGTTTGCCTGATACATGCTTACTAGTGACTCTAGATGTTAGAAATTTATTTACATCCATTCCGAATGAATATGGTATCCAAGCCATTAGGGAGCTATTGAGTCATTTGAATGACTTTACTAATGATGAACAAATTCTAATTAGCACACTATTAGATATGGTTCTTTCAAATAATGCTTTCATCTTTAATAACAGATTATATTTGCAGAAATGGGGTGTCGCTATGGGCACCCCATGTGCAAATACATATGCTAATTTGGTTATCCACTATTGGGAAAAAAACTACCTCTTTAATAGTAAATATTATGATCAAATATTACTATATAGGAGGTTTGTGGACGATATACTTCTTTTTTGGAATGGTATTATAAATGAATTAAAAGATTTTATTCAATACCTGGAATCTACAACTGAATTTCTAAGATTTACTATTGAATTTTCTAATCTCAGCGTGAATTTTTTAGACATCACTATTAAGAAGAATGAACAAGGTAATTTATCACCTTTTTTATATAGAAAAACATGTTGGAAAAATACATTATATATATTTTATTATTATTGCATTATAATAGCATGCACCCTAGACATGTTTTTCCAACATTGTAAAAAGTCAATTTACAAGGCTACTTAGATTATGTAAAGAACCTAGGGACTTGAAACAACAAGCTGATATTCTGGAAGGTCAATTTATAGATAGAGGTTATAATAGTAATATAATTAAAGAAATTAGGACATCAATACTTGATAGACCTCATATAAAACATATACAGAAATGGACTAGCCATAAGGGTAATTATAAGCCAAAGAGTCAGCATAAAGTAACTTTTATCACTAGATACATGAGTGACAACAAGGAAATTACTAGAATCATATCAAAAAATTGGCACATTCTTATGGCTGATCCTGATTTAAGCAAATATTGGACAAAAGACCTGGCTTTACATATAAAAATAGCAAAAGTCTAAAGAGAATTTTATGCATTGAGTGCAATGATAAAGATTCCAAGCATTTAGAATGTCCTAGAATAACAGGCACTTTACCATGTGGTAAATGTAATATGTGCCCATTGATTACTAAAGAACAGGTATTTATACATCCGACACTAGATTATAGATTTGAACCCAGATTTTATGCTTCTTGTAATAGTGTTAATCTGATATATTTGGCCAACTGTGATACATGTCAGGCATTTTATATAGGTATGACCACCAGAAGATTGAGGGATAGAATATATAACCATATGTACGACATTAAGAAATCTGATCAGTGAAATGCTTTAGCGAAGCATTGTTCAGCATACACAGGACATAGTTTTAGATTTAGAGTTATTCAGATAGTCCCCACCAATAAGAGAGGAGGTAATGTGATGAATTATTTAGAAAAAGTAGAAATTGAATGGATATTTAAATTGAGAGCACATCAAGAACCAGGCTTGAATCAATTCATCACTATTAAACCCATACTAGAACTACGTAGTTTAAAATAAATAGATAGCTATTTATTTATGTATTTATTTATTTATTTATTTATTTGATTTTCGATTTTCTATGTTTAACATTCATAGCATAATATCCAGATATATTCTATTTTTACTTTATCTTATCTTATTTCATTCCCATTTGATGTTTCATGTTTCAATATCTGATGCACTTTACATTAGTCACTTGAATGTTTTAATTTTTTATATACATACATATACACACTTAAATGATTAGTATATATATATGATGTGTCATTCGAAATTGAACAGTAGAAATATACCAAGTGCATCCATGGATTTCAAAATTTAAGTTATTATAAAAGACTAAAATATCTGAACTTGTACAATGTCTGAAATAGATCTAACTGAAGTATATAGGGCATTTAGAGACAACTATATCTGCAATATTTGGGGATGATAAAAAAGTAGTAGAGAATCATTAGATAGCCTATGTAGAAGATTCTGTATGAATGAGAAGTGTACTAATAGGTTCTCTGAGACAATAGCTGATGCATGGAATAGACTAACAAATTAGATTAAAGCAAGCATTAGTTTAGATATTTTTAAGAACTACCCGGTCACTTATTATGGGAATAACTATTTCAGCATATTGGCAGGCTAGAAGGGCATTATTGCCCATGCTTGAAATATTTGTATGTATGTATATATGTATGTACTGTTAGTAATTCATTACTTACCTCCCCATATAGTATGCCACTGTGTGTCATGCACCTGTCTAATAGGCTCCCCTTTTTGATACCTCAACCCCAAAACAATTACAGGGAATGAGCAACTGCACAGAAGTGGCTGGAGCACTTCAGAGACAATGTGGTGAGTATATCTGTTACAGACACTATAGGTGCATTTGTTAATGATCTGATCATTTATTACACCTGTAGCCAAGGAAGGTACAGGCTGTCTACAGGACTGCCACCTTATAAGTGTCTAGAGTGGAACTTTATTTTTGAAACTAGAAGATTTGGCAGGACAAAGTATACCTACTGCCAGCGAAAAGGAATGCAATTTCATTTTTACCCTTCATACAAGGTCAGAATTGTAGAATATTAGTTGTTTTGTATTTATCCTATAAAGTTAAGGTGTTTCAGGTGCAAAGTTAATAATTTAATGCAATTGCAGCAGGAATTTTTGTCCTAATATCTCAGATGATTTGTTATTGGGCTTGTTTTTTTGCAGAACTCAACTGGCCATATAGGGAGTGTTCTGCATAAAGGGGGGACAGGCTGTCCCCTTGATCTGGAAAGTACAGGCACTTTGGCTGTATATTCAATATTTGGAGGCAGCACTTTGTATGACTGATGCTATAGATACGTCTTTGGTTGCATAGTTTTTTTGCAGGATGATACATGTAGGGCTACATGTTAAGGTGCTGCTTTTGTAGTATGTCTTATGACATCTGTGGGTTTGATTCCACCTTTCTACACCTGTTTTGACACAATTGTTGGTTGGCCTTCATGTTTGTTATACTTTAGAGTCCAGTGGATGGAACATTTTATGGAAATTATGTGTGAGCCGCAGTCTACATCTCATTAGTTTAAATCTCACACAATTGCTTTAACACTAACGCATGCTTAAATGCAATATTCAGAGAGACTGTGTAAGCACCTCAGTAGCTTCGGCCTTTGGCTTATGCACAGTATATGCCAATGGATATAGTTCTACTCTCAACCCTTGTTTGTGTACTGGTATATTTCACACTGTTTCATGTGGGTGTCTTTGTCCTTCTGTGCATGGTTCCCACAACATTGTGGTGATGTAAACATTTTCTCCTTAATTTTTCTCTTGTCTGAGACATACCATTACTGTGTATTTCAATGAAGGCTTTAATTAGCTTACACAAGTAGCTTAACATATTAACGTCTTTCCTCTTTTTTTTGTCTGTGGGTTCATTTCTTCCCTTTGTTGCATGTCATGCCCTCAGAGGGACTTTGGGATTGGGTTCTTGCTCTGTCAACTGTTAGGACCTGTTCTGTTGTGAGTCAACAGTAAATCTGAACTCCGTTTTTTTCTTCATCCATGTACATTTGTGTGACATACAACATTACTATGTGTTTAACTGCACCCCTTGGTGTACTTGCAGAAGTAACAGCAGACATTTAACCCTACCTTCTGACTTGCATGTGTTGATGGCTATGTGTTCTATACTGCTGCATCATTGTTACAGCTGGCTAGATGAGTTTTTATTCAATTGTATTACATGGAACATTGCCAGAATAAGGGTATGTCTTAGATGCATTAATTTCATTGTATCTGTATTTCTCTCTCTCTCTGTCTCTCTCCCAACCCTCTTCCTTGCTACCCTTTCTACTATATACACACTTGTTTGTTTTTATTTTTCTTTATTGGGGTCCCAGGGTGCTAATATCACCTGTATATCTTCTGTAGCACCTGCCTTGATCACTGCCACCAGCGCTGCTCCAGAAGGTGTCGCTGTACAACCTGCCAGTAGCTCTGACAGTGGAGGAGATACTCATGTCACCCAGAGGCAGCCGGGGAAATAGTGAGGGGAGCCTATTGACAGGAGACTTGCAGCCAGTAAGAGACCCTCCTTAGGTGACTGCCCCACACTGGCTCTACCATCCAAGCCAAGGTTCAGTGATAAGGTTGCCCTGGGAGGCAGTTGAGCTTCCACTGGGTCACAGCCAACATGGACTGTAGCTGAGTGAACCAGCTTAACCTCCATCCTGATGTTTCCCCTCCCTTTTGAGTCTATGTCCGCTACTGTTTGCTTTCCAGCTCTCCAACTGACATTATTTTTCCTCCATGCGTCTCCTTCTCCATTGTGTTCTCTCTTCCTCATTGCGTCAACATCTCCCCTATCAGTCTTGTCTGTCTTCTATGTTTCTGTGTCCTTGCAACTGATCCTAACCACATCACCTTCCTCTTACTTCCGTTATACATTCCCTAACTTACCTTCTATAATTATATATATAGTCAATAGATTACCTACAAAAATGTTGCCCCTATTTCCTCTCATCTGTCCTGCTCATTCCCTAATTTTTCACCTTATGTTCTTCTCTCTGCTTGCTTCCCCTTTCATCACTTTACTATATTCCCATTTCCAACCATTATTTTGGTACAAAAATAGATAATTACACATGCATCATAGTCCTTTATAACTTACATATCACATCTTCCACTTGATGCTATATTGCATGTGGAATTGTGCAGACCCTTATCAACACAAGTACATTATGCATGAGTACTGTTCATTCATGTTTTCAACCAAAACTAAGTACTCTGCACCCTTCCCACTGTCACTGGTGCAGCCACAAGTGGGATACTGAAATAGCAATAGTCCTTGTGCAGTTCCCCTCACATTCATTATTAGTAAGCGTTGGGCCTTGTTGCACAAACAAGGTTAATATCGATGGGCAGGCTGCAACCACACCAATCGCATTTCTGACTTGCAGGGCTATTGTACAAAAACACACACAATCTTTTGTGTTTCAGAAAATCAGTTCCCCCTGACCTCTTGAAATATTTCAAAATTTCTTTATTCTACAGCACTTATATTTTTACTAATTTTTCTACTTTTCATGGAATTGGGTAAGAAATTTGGTCAGAGAAAAATTCAGAGTTGTTTGAATACATTACAGTCCTTTTTTCACTGTGTCACTGTGCATGTGTGATCACTTTAACAGTGCTTGTGAGTGAGTGTGAGTATTTGAATGGCTATTCTGATTCCTAGTATGTATCTATGTGAGGTGTCTGTGTGTGTGTGTGTGTGTGTGTGTGTGTGTGTGTGTGTGTGTGTGTGTGTGTGTGTGTGTGTGTGTGTGTGTGTGTGTGTGTGTTCGTTCTGGAATGCTGGAGCAGTGCCTGCATGCATGTATGTATGTTACTTTTGGTGTTTGTGCATCTTCTTTCGGCTTTTCCTGGTTAGGTGTCACCACAAAGGAACTCCTATCTGCTAATGATTGGCAGTGGATTTTACGGTGCCGAGTAGCCAGCCTGATGCCCAACCTTCAGAGAAGGCGCACCCATTCACACACGTCCCTACCTGCATGTCTTTAAGCATCATTTGACTGCAGGGAGGACATGCAGACTCCACACAGAAGGCACTCCAGCTGAGAATCGAACAGGAGAACCACTTGCTGTGAGGCAACAACGCTAACCACTGCACCACCGCGGCCCTATGTATGTATGTATGTTATTTTTGATACCTGCGCTAAAAAGCAGTCCAGAGCAGGTGTTCCATTGGAAGGGGGAAGTCAATACCCATGTGTACACTACATAATAGTACAGATCATAGGTGCTCCACTCAATAGGAAAAGTCATTACACATGTGTGTGTTGGTTCTGGAGTGCGCTAAGCAGTACATAGTAGTACAGGTGGTGGATGCTTCATTGGATGGGAAAGGCAATAGCTATCTGTGTTTCTTATGGTACCCATGCTACACAACAGTGCAGGTGGTGGGTACCCCATTGGATGGTGGGAGGGGTGGTCACTACCACTGTATCCCCTTCTTGGTACCTGGACAAGCTGTAGGTACTTCACTGCATAGTTTCTCCAACTGCACAATAGAGTGACTTGTAGTCATGAAATTTCTTAATTAAAGAAATGTTGTCCTTTATGGAATTTGGATGACTATACAGCATTCCTAAGCACTGCTGTGTAAATGAACTCATTGGTGCATGGTGATTTGTACTTCAGTGCTATTTACTATGAAACTGGCCTTTGTTTTTTTTTTTTTTTGTTTTTTAATTCTCTGAGGTTAGGTAAGAACATTCAAATTATGCCTTGAATTTCATTCTTTTTAATTTCTCCAAATCTAATACCATGATGAGAATGGACCCTATTCCTAATTTAGAGTATGATTAAAATTCATAAAATTAGTATTATTTCAGTCTTTGATCTCAGGCAGAAGTGCTCTTCGTACCACCCGCAATGTGTCCAGTAATGACTCCTTCTGCAATGTGTATGGAGTTACATGTATCGGTAGCATATCTAAATACAATTGTAGAGTCTTTTTTTCTAAGACCCATTGTTCCTACTACTATTAGAACTATCTGGATATCTTTCCTCCACATTGCTCTTATTTCTGCCTGCAAATCCTGATATTTTATAACTTTGTACCTCCCTGTACACAAAACACTGTAGTCAGAGGGTGTAGCAATTTCAATGATCAATGCTACTTTTATCTTCTTTTGATGGCTACTATATCTAGTTTACTCACATCTATCATTTGAGCTGTTGGTAATGGGTGAGCCCATGTGGTATAGACTTCAACATTTTCTATGATGCTTTGTGCCTCATGTTTCCAGTGTTTTTTGGCTACTTCACTTCCACATACAAAATTATTGGGAGTAACCACTGACAATAATTTGAAATTTTATATCATTATTAACCAAACCATTAAAAACACTCACAAAAAAAACTAGGCAGTCTTTATAAGAATAAACCCTTCCTTACCCCCTCAGCTAGAGTTGGAATAGCACATATTAACCTTCTCTCCACACTTACATATGCCTCTCCTATTCTAACCAACATCTCCAAAACAGAGTTACGCAAGCTGTCCACGTGTTACCATCAAATAGCAAAATTTGCAACAGGGTCTATACACAATACCCATCACTGCAAAAACCTCAAGTCTCTAGGATGGCTAGAATTCTCCCACCTCCTGACCTATAATCAACTAATACTTGCCCATAAACTCCTTCATAACTCAGACAAAATACCAAAGTTGCCAAATCTAATAACTCACCAGGTGACTCACTCTATTCTAACTATATTGCTAGGATTTGGAACTCTCTTCCTACCATCATTACCTCTGAAAACTCTCTACCCTCCTTCAAGAAAATGATAAAAGACCACTTCAACGTAAACTGGTTATGTCCCTGCTCTGCACCTGGGTGAACATTATCCTCGTCATCTCACCTTTACCACTTTCCCAATTAACTCCATATCTAACCTCTATTTGGAAAGGCCTACTCTGTCTAGACATAGCTGTTTCTACAGAATCTACAGTTCTTACCTCCATCCATTTCTTCTCAAAATCTCATCTGCTATCAATGTTTAGACCCTATGTTGTGTAAATACACTGTATATAATGTTTATCTGTATGAATGTTCTATAGTTCTTGTGGAATGTAATTTAATAAATTCTTACATGTTTTCTTAGGCCTCATACTACTGACTGTATAACAAGTATCTTTAAACATCTAATTATTATGTTTAAACTGTTTTCTTATTGTATGTTGGAGCTTTTCTCCCCAGGCTTCTGCTCAAATCAGCCATGTGTCCAGTCAGACTATCCTGGTCCACAAATGTAAAACAAAATAAAATAAATTAAAATAAATGTTTCAATATTATGTTTGCACAATCCCCAGTGCTACAGTCTTACCACATGATTATGCCTTTAGTAAACAGTCCATCTGCCATTAGTATGTCACACCCAGCAACAAGATGTGCAACTGTTTCCAATTCTGTTTTACAAAACCTACATTTGTCTGTTTCCCCTACATGTTCAATGGACTTTGTAATGCAACATGTATGTAGTCCACTACCTTGAGTCACCAATATTAAGGTTTCATCTTTTGATTTGAATTTGCCTCTCCTTAACTATTCCTGCATTTGATCCTGATAAACATGAGGTTGTTCCAAGAGTTTTCTGTACTTGCAACTATATTTATGCATTTTCCACATTTCTTGCCTTTTCATATGATCCTGCAGCTCCTATTCTTTCTTTTGTTTTTTGGCACATTCAGTTTCTGCCTGATTTTTATCTACTTCTGGTATGCTTTCCATTCCCACTTGACACCAATATGCTTCTGCTAGACTAAGAAGGGAAGTCATCTTAGATTTATTCTCTTCATGTATCAAAACTTTCACTATGTTTGGATTTTGTGAGGTCATCAGATATGTATGCAGTCCCATGATTGCAGATCTATACATGTAATCAATTTCAAGGAGGCCCATACCTCCCTTGGAACAGGGAATATATAATCTTGGTATGCACCGATTGTTCTAAATCATTTGATGAGCATGAAGCATCCTTCTTGTTTTCCTGTCTAATCTAGCAAACACCTTTTGGGGCCAGTCAAGGACAGGAAGAGCAAATTGGTTTACAGCTTAAACTTTGTTCTTAGATGACAACACTGTTTCCAGGATTAATTTGTCTTCTAAAATATTTCTTACTGAGTTTTATTCACATTTGTTCATATTTTATTGTTGATCCTTCATCAGTTCCCAAAAATGTATACACTCCCTCTTGCTCAAGTTCTTTTATGTCACATTCCTGTCCCAAACTGATGTTTTCTTGGTGCTGCAGTATTCCTGCTTTAAAGGTTGCTTTTGCACATTTATCAAGACCAAAGGATATCCTTATGTCATCTGAAAAAGTTTTGACTACTTGCAGTTGTGCTTTCAGTTCCTCATCTGATGAGCTATACAGTCTTACATTGACAAAGAGAAGATGAGAAGCCTTTAACTTTGTTGCTTTCTGGGAGCCAAATTATAGCCATGATCTAATCTGTTAATCAGACAGCTTAGTGGGTTATGGGCAAGGCAAATGAGCAGCAGTGCAGAGAGTCACCCTGGAATATTCCCCTTTGGATTTTTATCCCTGGAATAATTTATTTAACATTTGTTTACTGGGAAAGTCCAACTTGGAATGAGCCAATTTTCAGCAGAGGCCTGTGGAAAAATGCTCCAGATGCATGTCTTTGTAACATGGGAGGAAACCATAGTATCTGAAGGAAACCCACGCAAACTCAGGGGAGAACATGCAGATGCTGTACTGAAGGCTCCCCAGCTGAGAATTGAACTAGAAAACCTCTTGCTGTGAGGCAATAATGCTAACTGGTGAACCACTGTGCTGTCCATAATAATTTGTCCTTTATCATTGCTTAACTGCACAGTGGTTTGCCACTCTTTCATGGTTGCTGTGATGTAGTTTATCAGTATAGGGTGTATCTTATACATTTGTAAGCACTCATTTATCCATGAATGCAGGATACTGCCAACTGCTTTTTTGTAGTCTATCCATGCCATACTTAGAGTCTTCCCCTTTTTACAGTTCTGCACTATGACTTTAACAACAACTGATCCTTTGTTCCATATGGTTTCCTTTTATTACCCTTTTGTTCTATTGCCATAATAGGGTTTTCTTCTAAATGATTCTGTCTGCATCAATTTCAATGTATAGTTTATAAGTTGTTGGAAGGCAAGTTATCGGTCTATAATTTTTAGTGTAGCTTGCAGGTTCACGCTTAAGTAGGAGCATTGTTTTTCCTGTTGTTAACCAAGCTGGTGTCTGTTTGGGGTGTGCATATAAATAGTTCTTACTCATGGCTAAATCTTCATGCAAAGATGTTAATGCTTTTAGCCAGAAGTTAGGTACTGCCTGGGGTTTTCCAGTTAGAGGCTTTTCTTAACTTAGTTTCAATCTTCCTGACATTTCATATCCTATACATAAACTTTTTATTCTTTGTTTTACTTCTTCTATCCATTTAGCATCTTTGATACATTCCACAGGATCTTCATAAATACGTCTCCAAAACATATCAATTTCTTTGTTTTTTAGTGATCTTTCAGTTCCTTTTACCTTGTTTCCCAATTCTCTATAAAACTTTTTTAGGTCATCAATAAATTGCTTATTTTGTACTTTTCCTTTATATG
The DNA here is from genome assembly GCF_019279795.1 of Protopterus annectens. NCBI lineage: Eukaryota > Metazoa > Chordata > Ceratodontiformes > Protopteridae > Protopterus > Protopterus annectens. The sequence goes on along the minus strand of NC_056735.1, from coordinate 1,656,589,333 downwards.
TATCTGTGTATCTTCTAAGTTTTACTGCCTGTGCTATTTCATTCCCGTATTAAACATACTATGACCTGCACATCTGATGGATGCAAGAAAGTGTTTTTCTGACAGTTTATATTTGTTAACTTTTCCATGTTATATGGTATTTAGAAGTTTACTAAAATGATGCAGTTTATTCCTTAACTAATCTATGCACAGTTACCCACATGAAACAACATTGAGTGTTAGCCAGTCCATTTTCAGTTTCCATATATAAGGGACTTTGCCTGTGGTCTAGAAATCATATCATAGCTGAGAAGACTAACGCATTATGTTCATTATTTCTGTTTCTCTCTTCAGCAGATTTTCATTAGTCATTCTTTTTGTTTTTGGTAATAACTTAGTAAATTAAGTATCCTACAGTGTTACCTTTAGCATAATTGGCACATAATAACAAAATAAAGATTTCTGGTCCAGTGAGTAAAGGTATCCATGGGCAAGCAAGCATCACACGGCTACCTCTTGGCACCATATCTCTGACTGGCTTGCATGACTGTTTTAAGATTATTATTTATTTTTTGGAAATAAGAATAAATACAGTTTTAAATGTCTGATGCAAACATATTAATCTGTTTTAAATGTAATGACAATACTTTATTACATAGAAGACAGATTGCTTGTGTTTTGTTGAAGAGTTTTTCTTTCATGTAAGTGATGCATAATGTTACAAATCTGCCCGGTAGCTTGACTATGTGACCATTTTGCTATTAATTTAAAAACGTAATCAGTTCAAACCATGTGACCAAGCAGTAAATAACATGATTGTGTTAAGGTGTTCATGGATGATGTTTGCTTTCATCAAGACTACACTTAAAAAATGTGCCATTGTTTTAATTTCAGATCTCTCTATATATTGTGAAAATGCAACTGCAAAACATAAATCACTGAAACTGGTTTGTAAACATTTGAAACCTGCCTACAAGTCATTTTTTTGCATCAGAACTGAGAAAAAGTTGCAATTTACAGTTAAATGTTTGATTCATATTATTGCTGTAATCCAACTGTGTCTTAGTAATGGAGTACTTAAGGCTCAAAAGTAATTCCATAGAACTGTACAATTGTAGTATTAACAAAAATCAGGCTTTCTCATGAGCATGTTAAGGATTCTGTTCTCATTTTATTTACATTTATTTTTCATTACCTACAACAGTCAAGACTCTTTTTATATTTATTTATGTATTAATTTGCAACAGAGTCAGACTACGATAGTTGGTGACTGGCTTTTTTGTACAGATGGGAACAAGTCAGATGTTGTTCATGTAGATAATTGCTGCAGACATCACTGTACAGAACTCTACTATAGGCTGAGGTCTGATGTCTTCCTGACTTTCATAGCTGAGCAGCTTTACCTTGTACCCAAGCTGACATCACCTTACCTTGGATGTCTTCATGTACTCAATGTATAGGTTGCATACACCTACACCATCTTCAAGTTTTCTTACTGTTTTTGTGAATGCCAGTAGCAAGAGCATTCATAAGGCCATTGTCATGGTCTATGTGAAGAGCAGGACAGATAAATACCCTATTGGGGATCCTTTCTTCTAATCTTGTCTAGAGCTGGCATTATGTTTTGTGGGTATGTGTGCTTGTTTTTGAATATTGAGGCAACAAATGCCTAAAACAGAGGGAAAGACATGCCTATCCTTGAAAAAGTTAATAGTCATGCAGCAAACACCAGATGCATCATACAGACTTTCATGATACAAGGATTTGTTGTCTAGGCCTAGAGCATAATGTTAGCCGATGTGAAATTTTCCAGGAATTCTGGGCCTGCTTCCCTTAAGGTGAGGCATGGTGCACTTCAGATTTAGCTTACCAAGAAGAAGCTCATGACCAGTTTAGGTAAACTCAGAATGTTTGCAGAGTCACAACAAGCTGTCTGGTTGGACAACCCCCACAAAAGGAAATGGACAAAGAAGTAACAACTAAAGGAAAAGTCCAGAGAGACACTGGTATCTAGTCACTGAACAGAAAAACCTGGGTCTGAGGATGTCATCTCCACAGATGAGTTTGAAAAGCCCTTGGTCCCAAAATCTGAAGCTGCTGAAGCCTCTGGCAGTGGTATTTCAGATGTTGCCATGCCATCAGTGTATTCACCAGACTGCAAACTCCAATAGGTAGTGTCCGCTGATTTTAAGCAGATGTCAGTGTTTGACTGGTACCTTACTATTAACAAAGGAAAAAACATTGTTCCTCTCCAAGTTTGTAAAGGAGCAACTCCTTAATGCACCTCTGGATGAGGATCTGCTCTTTCGACTCTAGACATACAATGTATTTAAAAACTGGAGCATAGTGAACTACACATTATTATCATCTTTGTCATCTGAGTGTGCAGGTCTCTAACCAAGTCTTGTAGTCAAACATGTCCTTAAGAGTTGCATATATACCAGTTCAGGGAATATAATGGCATATCAGTTAAGTTGGATGTCTGTGGATCCACAGGAATGGATATAACACAGGGAGATATTCCTATCTCTGACAATCAGACAGGGTGTCCTAGCGCTAGATCTTTTTGCTTCTCCATACTGCAGCCATTTGAAAAAATATGCTCTAGAGACCATCAAAAGCTTGCTTGGGCAGCCTTCTCTTGAGCTGTGTGGGTCTATTTCTGTATGCTTCCTTAAAGATATATTTCATCCCAGGCTAAAATAGATAATCAAACAGAAAAGGCCTGAAATTATTTTCATAGCCCATTCATCTCCAGGACAGCACTGTTTCTCACACCACATTCAGATGGAAGCAAACCTGCTGTTGCCACTCAAGCTGAAGTGAAATGGTTGAGATTATTAAAATCATTTCCTTTATTAACAAAAACAAAATGTAATCCTGCTGCTGCTGTCTGGATAAGCACTTTCGGTTGTTGAACCTTTATCAAATCATAAAGAAAAAAGCAGCTTCCTTTCATTTAAAAAGAGCTTCCTGAAGCTCATTCATTCAATCAACCAATAATGTTTTGTTGTATGGACACACCTCTCATTCAAAGTGCATGTTCGATTTACTTAGTGTTAACTAAAAGCTTGGAGTTTTTAAAGTGAAATAACACAGAATTAATGCATGTACATTATTTCTTTAGAGCCCTTCCTTTCAAGATGGGTTTGAGTGGTACAATTTCATTTAATCCAGGTTTCTGGTCCGCTCTAAGATTCATAATCCATTTAGCTTCCTCATTTTCGGTATAGTTGGCCAGATCCCTTCCTTGTATTGTTTCTACTAGCCTGAAAAAACAAGTAATTTCTGTGGTATCCCTGAAGTCTCAAAACAACCCACTAAAGTGTAGTGGGTCCAAAAACAAAACAGTGTAAGAAACTTCTCTGTATGTAAGATTTTCAGTCCATATATTTCTAGTTAATTACTGTATATTAATCAGATCAGACAATAGTAGTAGTACAGACAATATTGTCTGATCTGATTAATATACAATGATTAACTAGAAATATATGGACTGAAAATCTTCCACACAGAGAAGTTTCTTACACTGTTTTGTTTCTCCTAGCCTACTTGCGACCATACATTTAAAAGTGTGGTCTCCATTAGCTTTAATATGACTATATAGAACATTCGTATTTACTTGATTTCTAATGTCCTGGCAGTGTCTCAGGATACGTTCCTTTAACATTCTATTTGTTGTCCCCACATAGAAGGCTGGGCAGCGTTGGCACTGAGCAATATAAATCACATTTTTGCTCCTGCAGTTCACAAACCCTTTGATTTTGTATTCCTTCTCAGATGTTGGATGTATAAATAAGTTATCCGTTTTAATATGTTGACATGCTTTGCAAAATCCACATTTATAGGTGCCTACTTTATTCGTGGGTGAATGTTCTGTGTCCAAGTTTCGATGATTCCCGTGGCATAAGAGCCTTTTCAGATGTTTCCAAGCTTTTAGTTAACACTAAGTAGCAGGTTTGCTTTCTACATTTACTTGGTTTCCATGCGTACTGCCTTTGGTGGTGAGCTCAGTCAATCTCTTTGTTTCTGTTACATTCAGATGGAAAGGGAGAAACTTTCCTGCTGCCTCAGCATGTGAACCTCATAATACAGTGAAGAGGGTCCCCGACACATCACAGTTTGATTACACTGAACCATGCAGTTTGGGGGACTTTTTACCCTCTTGCACGTTCTTATTCTAAGGAAGTGCTGAAAATTATGAGGGATGTTAGGAGGTCAGATACAAAGAAATCATGCCTAATGAAATGGAAGAGGCTTTCTTTCTGGTGAAAATGAGTAGTCACAATTTTACACTGGTAGATATGCATATGATTCTCCAGTATCTCATTGGTTCATAGGTATGTATTAGGTGAACAACCATCACAGCCTTTATAAACACAGGCACACACAACCCAACCTAATTGTGTCCCCATGTATCATGAGCATTTATTAGGAAAGGGGTACGATAATTTGAGCATATACTGTCTGCCTGTGTCTACCAGAGACATGGGGAACAGACCTAGGGTGAATTTCCAATTTCCTATCCATTGGTCAATGTTACACCTAAATAGGGACAATGATGGACTCTGTTTTACATGGATGGGGAGCCTGTTCCAGAGGAGGGGGATCCTATGAGGCACATATCTGTCTGTTATTTATTCTATTTATGTCACAAACAAAATGTAAGTCCTTGGGTCTAATGGATTTGAAGATGTTCATTTTGTGAATGTGCAAAAGGTCCAGCAGAGCTGGATCTGAGGATGTCTTGTATGCCAGACATAGATCACCTCTTGATAACCTGTAGGAGACTGAGTATATAAAGTGTATATAGATGGGGCTTTAAGGCAAACTTTGTGGGCTTTCCAACTGTTGTTTGCCTAGTCAGGCACATGCAGAAGGGGGCATTATAGTCAATGATTTCCTTGGACCTGGATGCCATGCCTTTATCTATAAGTTGGGCGACATAGAATGATTTTGTCACTACCTTGCTCACATGTTGGTCAAAGGCCAGATTACTGTCTACATATGTTTCTAGATCCCTGACTACCAGGTCAATTCTTAGGGGTGTTTTATCAGTGGACTAATTAGCCTGGGTAGCCGTTTTCCTGAAATGTACTATAATGCATTTCTTGGAGTTGAGTTTTAATCCATGACTTTGGCACCAATCATGTGTCTGTATTAGATTGCCTTGTAAGATGTTTGTACCATGGGGGGATCTATGTTACCTCCCAATTTGCAGTCATCTGTGAAACTGGTTAGCAAAGACCCATGACATTAGCCTTTACCTCCAGGAAGTAGATGCCAAATAAGAGTAGTCCCAGCACAGGTCCCTGAGGTACCCTATTGGTGATCTGTCTCTTAGTGGAGGTGGTCTCACCAACCTTGACTTCCTGGGTCCTGTCTGTGAGTCATCTGGCAATCTAGTGAATTATGTAGGGTTTTATGCCCAGTTCAGTGAGTTTGTCAACTATACCTGATTGCGGTATTGTATCAAATGCCTTAGCCAGGTTAAGGTAGGTGGGATGCACCATTCCCCCCCTCATCCACTGCCTTGGTGATCTTCTCAAAGAAGTTCACCAGGTTTAGTAGGCATGACTTTCCCTTGACAAAGCCAAACTTGGTTGGATCCAGTGTCGGAAGGTTGATTATGTCTTTGTTGACTATTTCCATGATAATTCATTCCATGGCATTGCCTATCACACTAGTCAGACTAATGGGTCTAAAGTTTCCAGGGTTAGCTAATGATCCACCCTTGTGAAGTGGAATGACCATTGCAGTCCTCCATTCTCATGGTATAAAGCCTGTATCGAGGCTATAGTTGAAAAGTGACTCAAGCAGTCTTGACAGGCCATGTTTCAAGCTTTTTAGTTGGCATCCTTTGATATTATAGGGGCCCACTGAGGCTGTGTTTTTGGCCTTAGTGAGCACTATCAAGACCTGCTCCCTGCTAATAGTTGGAGACATTATGCTAATAGGTATTTCATGGGGGAAGGCAGAGTAAAGTGGGGAGCTAAATTTGTCAGTCAGCAGATTCACTATGTTGCTCTGCTCAGTGATGGTGACTCCACTGCCCACCAGTTGTATACATTGGTGTCTGTTACCTTTCTGGATTTGGACATAGCTGTAGAAGGCCTTGTGGTTGTCTTTGGCCTGTGAGGCTATCTTAATCTCATAATTGGCCTTGTTGGAGTTAATTAGTCATTTTAGTTTCCTGTTTAGTTTAATTGGAGAGCTCTTATCATTATGGCAGTTGCTCTTCTTGATTTTTGCCATGACTTTTTTCCTTTTCTTATATACCGTGTTAAGGTTAGGATTACAACAGTGTGGTTTGTTTTTGGAGTTTGTTTTGAGCTTCTAGTAAGTACAGCAGCCAAGACACAGTCATTTACATGATTGAACAGGGTCTCAGTGAACAATTTCACATAGGTTGCTATGAACTCAGGGTTAGGGGAGGCATTGAATTTTGACAAGCAATTGTTTAATAGGATGAAGTTTGCTTTTGAACAGTTCCTGTTAAAGGCTTTGCTGCATCTATCAAGTTGATTTTAATTTTGAAGCAGACAGCATTGTAGATCGACCTCACCAGTACAAACATGACATGGCGGGGTTGTGGTTGCAGAACTTTTACATATTGGTGAGGACCAGGTCCAGTACATTTGGTCCTCTGCTGATTGTATACAGTATCTAGTCAAGTGTATTTATGTTACGTTAATAAAATCCAGGAATTGTGCTTGTTAGTATGATGCAGTGTATGTTTCCCAGTCTATACAGGGGTAGTTAAACTCTCCATATAAATAGTTTATTTGATTTAATAGTGATTCTTTCCATAGATATAGGTACAGGCTATGGGATATATATTGAGACACAGAGGGTGACCTATAGCTCGTTAAGATATGGTATGGGATTTTGTGTATGGTGATTTACACATTGAACTCATAGGTTCATTGGTACTCCGGGATAAGTACTCCAGGGCATCATCCTATTTAACCAACCTAGAGTTATACTTGTTGCTAATGTAGATCAAAACACCCCCACCTTTTGTCCCTGTCTGTGTAGTTGATGGTCTTTGATGGTCTAAACGTGTGGAAGGCACTGAATCCTTGCACTGTTGGAGTACTTTCTGTGGATTTAAACCATGTCTCTCCACAGTGACTAGAGCTTATTGTGTGTGGAATTTCTTGTTGGGGTGACCTAGCATTGAGCAGTAATACCTTTAGGATTCTTTTTTGGTTTATTTGCTTTGTTGGTAGGTTTCTCAATTTGGCATTGACTAAAAAGACTCTAAGGGGTGGCTAAAGTTTTAACTTAGGGAAGACAGGTGCAGGCCATCCTATGCAAGGCAATGTGGTTTGCTAACCAAGTCCCCTCATGCTGACAAATATTGAATGTCCATGGAAAGACATCAGAAACCAAGCCAACTATTGAAGTCAAGTCATCTTTTGTTCATGCTTTGACATCAGTCTTGATGAAGGTAGAATGCTGCTCAATGCAATGCACATAGTTGCCTGAGACACATACTCATAAAGATCAATAATGTCTCTCTTCATACAGTCTGGAGAGGTACACCTCAGGTCATAAATGTCCGCATGGACTATGACACAATCATCCTAGTATCTGGGGTGCAGCAGCTTTAGTGCATGCCTAATTTGGTGGATCCTGGCTCTAGATAAGCAACGAACTGCTATCTTCTCCTTGTTCCGTTTGGGGAGCGTGGCATCTGTGTCATACAATGGAGTGCCCTGTGACAAGAGTCCTGGGTAATGTGTTAGTTTGCCTTATGGGCTTTGTTCTTGGGACTGTACTAGGTGTAGGAGTATGTGTGGTGTTTAGTGTTGCTTTTGATGGGTGTTCTAGAGATAGGTGAGAGTAGGCATCGCTGTTTATAAGCTTGAAAGACCTTTCAGGATTGGAAAAATTACTTTTTAGTTGGTTTATGTGTGGATGTAGTGTATATGTTCTCGACAGCCTGGTAGCTATGTGAGATTTTTGCCATCAGTGAAATTGTGTAAGTGCATCTCCCGCATACTGTGTTTGTTTCTTTAAGGACTGAATGGTTACTTGTGGTCATGAGACAATTACTACATTGTCTCAGGATGCCCATATCTACCAAGCTGGCTACAGAGACATTTGGAAATTGGATATCCATATTTTACATACCTGTATTTGGGTGCACTACTGTAGGCTATGGGCTGGTTATACAGAGGTCTCCTTGGGTGATCTTTGGGTTTGGCACTAGGCAATGCTAGCTTGTGCTAAAATTTGACAGTATTACTGTTTAACACACAGACTGGCTACTCCAAGCTTGTCTCCACACAATGTTTTTGTTTTAGCCACAGTAAATTAAAGGTTTCAGTTCTAAGGGCAGTTTTATAGATAAAATTTTGTATCTCCCAGAGCTTTATCAGACAGACCTGTGTCCTATATCTGACCACCTGCTGGCAGACCCCACACTGTCATCCAAACCACAAGTAAGACAATTTCTAAGAACAGTAAACAACAAAAAAGGAAAAAGCGCACCCAAGTAACCGCACTTTATTGGATCTCCAAAGAAAACCACAAATAATCCAACCAGATATATAGACAATTTCTAAGAAACATTCTCCACCTCATGCCTCACCAATGGAGTTTGGCTCCTGCCCAAGACCTGAACTACATATTAGAAAATTAACATTTACCAGCTTTTGAAGCAGTGGCATCTGTAAACCTGAAATTCTTGAACTGGAAAACAGCATTCCTCCTTGTAGTCACCTCTACAAAAGTGGTGTCAGCCTTAATGTGGAAAGATCCTTATGTTATATTCCACAAAGGCAGAGTGATCTTGCACACTAATCTCACGTTCATGCATAAGGAGGTTGAGAGGTAGCCCCCAGCCAAGCTATATAATTTCCTGTATTTCCCTGCACCTCAGAACAAGGGAGAGAGGCTTGCACTCATGTCAACAGACAGCTGAGATAATATATGGACAGAATTAAAGCTATCAGAAAATTTGAACAATTGTTTGTCTTCTTTGCTGAGCTCAAGCAAGGGCTAGCTGTCCCAAAACAGACTGTCTTCAAATGAATGGTGCATTGCATCAGATTTTGTTACAAGACACTGAGGTTTCTAAAGAAAAGGATCTGACCCCATTGTGCTAGGGATATGGTAATTACTTCTGCTTCCTTGAGAGTGTTTAGTGTCCAGGATATCTTAGAAGGGTCTCAGGTCAAACTTTTTCAAAGCAGTACATGGGCAATGGGGCCTCCAAGGCAAGACCAGTTTTATAGTCTGCTATGCAAAATGTCACAATTGCTTCCTTTATTCTGCAGTAACTAAATATTTTCCTGTTTAACATCAGTAGCTCAGCATCTATAAAGATACCTAAGAAAGATCAGTCCGAAATAGTCTAAATACAAAATTTCTATCGAGTAAGAAGCAATACTCTAATTAATATGAGAAACGGTTTATACAGGAAACAAACATATATGTTATTTTATTATGCAATTTGATAACTGGCTAGGCAATGTGGTCTATTGACCTTTTTCTGCAATGTCCTAGGAACAAGTTCACAGTGAAGATGAGATTACATTAACACAATTTTGCATACTAAGTATCAATTTTAATACATACAACAATGATTATGCAGATTATAACAAGATTAATTATAGTAAATTCACAATGTACTGATAATATTGTACTGATAATATTCTCAAACCCTACACTTATGTGCACTTAACGTGACAAAATTTATCCAGTGTTACAAAAAAAAAATTAAGAAAAACAGTTGTACTTTGATTCATTTTGTAAGGAAAGTTTAAGTTTTTTTTTTTTTTTTTTTGAAGGTTTGAAATAGCTCCATGTTTTTTGTGTATGTTACTAATGAACTCTGTATAGGTGATCCCATTCTTGGGAGGGCTTTTTTCTCCAATTGCCATTTTGAATTTGGATCCATACCTCTCAACCTCTTAGAGCAAGAAATCTGAACAAAGCCTGATATAATGGTGGGACAATGGCCCAAAAATAGGGACACATTTTAAATTTTGCATTTTAAATATTGCTCTTATAAACTTAAAAAGTTGATAGAATAACAGGATTTATGTTAGCATGCATTTTATGAAGGATATGAAATCTGAAATTTTTGAGATTTGACATTCAGTGCACTTGATGCAATAAATGTATGCTGAAATAAGATAAAGGATAAACAGGAAATAGATTTCAAGGAGAAGGCAGGAAAGGAAAATGTGTTAAGAGTTAGAACACTGCAAAAAATATTATAGATTGTTATGATAAATGAGACTATATATAGTTTTGAAGTGAACAAGTAAAACTGATCAATCAGACTGTTAGCTACCTGCGCATCAGTACCATAAATAGGAGAAAACTAGTCCAGAAAATCTTGCTCTTACTTTTTGTTATCAATCATTTCTCCCTCAAAGCCTTCAAAATCTTACTGGAAACCATGTTTTTTCATACCTTTGAAGAGTGATTCAGAGACTTATAAAATGGTTTACATGCACACCATACTCACCCAGTTTGTATACAGTGAAGTACAGAGTACAATTTAGAGGCATGTTATTTACAGTAACAGCAGTAACTCAGCAGCATGTGTTAATAATCACTGTCCCAACCAGTGCTGGCAGTGTAGCACATCATGGCTGCCTGTGTCAAAAGAGACGGTATAGATGTTGACTAACAGATTACCACCTGCTACAGCAACAGGTATTCAATCACTTCAGAGTTCACAGAAGTACACATTGGGACCTAGTCAGTTGTATCACCTCTGAGTAGAATCATAGTGTAGGTGTAGTTTGTCCATTATTTTTTACTCAAATGTATGCCTAGAATTGGCCATCCTTGCTACAGAAACCTTTTAGTAACCTACAGGGACACATTAGGTGCATTGCTGGCAACATGCAGAGGAGCATATCTGGTTCCCAAGAACAGCATAGAGAGAACCATCAGAATGTGGGCATTCTATGTGGTCACATGCATTCCTGAGGTACTGGGCACCACAGATCACACAGTTGTTGGCTATTAAGACCTTAAAGTGTCTAAATGACAGAAATACAGATAGGAAGAGCTACCACTCTGTGAATTGAAAGGTGGTCTGTAATGCCCTGTACATTATCTGAGTTGTGTCCATGGGCCACTTGTGGAATTCACTTGATTTATACATATGACATAAGTCTGACCTATATCGATATTTCTATGACGGAACTTGCTATATGGTCACCTAACTGGTAGTCACATACACATAATATCAATACAGGAAGCATACAATTGGGAGCATTCCACAAATAATAATGCTGTGTGTTATGTGTTTCGGGTGTTGACAGATATACTCCAGTGTGATTGATGGGGGTCCCCCATTTGCATCCTATTGATAATGGAAGAAACGCATCAAGACAAGGAATATCGTGAAACGGTTCTCTGCACGTCTTAATGAGATATTACGCTGTTTAGAATGTTTCAGTATAGCCCACATTTATACAGCAAAAATTTGTATTGTGTGCCATGATACCCAACATGATCCTGTGTAAATATGTGGCGCAGGCCAACAACACTGTGCCAGGTCTAACTGTAACTGCCACAGAAGCAGTAGTTGACAGTGGAAAGAAAAAGCAGAAAATAATGTAAGAGTAAAACCACAGCCAAGGCAGTGATGTTACAGTACATTGCAATAGCAAAACAGCGATGTGTCGTCCACAACGGTGGGCCACAATATAGACAGCACAGAATAATGTGATGTATGTTTTATACTCACTCTATGCAGGGCAGTGCAAGGCTTTGCCATACTGTGCATCAGACATAAACAAGCCCACACCGGATAGGAAATGAGTATGACAAGGGCATCACTTGCACAGATGGGGGGACACAGTGACAGCTGACTGTAGCACTGTGATGCACATGCATAAACACATTAGGTATTTTGGTGTGCCCACTCACATGATTGTTTTTGTCATGTGCTGTGCTACACTGTGCCACAATGCTGTGGTCTGATGCTGGCCGCTGTGGAATTTCACAGAGCCATGTGCACTGCTTTGAATAGAGAAGGATGACTTCTTGATACAGAAGGATGACCTCTTATGAAGTAATGCATGTTGTCTCTACATGCTATGCTAGCTCTGCTCCACTGGTATCCTGATATAGTGCTGTACAATTTATTTCATTTATTTATCCTTTATTGACCAGGTGGGTGGACTGGCTGAAGAGCATTGTGCCAATTTTTTTTTACATTAAGAGCAACTTTATTTTGAACAAGCCAGGTATGGGTGAATGTGAATTATTTTTAACGAGCAGATAGGATTGAGGAGGAGGATGGTCCATTCCTGAACAGGATGATGTCAGTATAAAATGTTACTTCACCTGAAGGAGCAGAAGTAGAAATCTGACTGATAGAGAGAGAGAAAGGGAGAGAATAAGATAGACCCAATAATGGACCCTTGAGATATTCCAGAGTGAGCTTGGACTATAAGAGTCTTGATAGTAAGGTAATTCCTTAACCAGAGTACAGTGTTATATCCAACGTCCAGATCACTGAATTTGTGAAGAAACATGGAGAGGTCTACACTTTAGAGGCCCTGTATAGCTCAATGAAGATCGTCCCTGTTAACCATTCCTTTTACATAGCTAAAAAGATTCTCTATGTGACAATATAAATTACCATTAAGGTATTGTGGCTACCCCTGAAGCCATGCTGAGTGTTTAATAGGAGGCCATATTTATCAATGTGGTCATAAACTTGGACATAAATGATTTTTTTTTACAAAAATATTAGTGACTGGCAGATAGTAGCTACATAGTCTAGGAGAGGAAGACTTAAGAATGGCTATAACAATAGAGTGTCTGATGAGTTGGTACATTATCTATGATGACTGAGAGACTGAATAGGAGAGCAAGCAGCTTGAAAGTCACTTAGCACACATTTTTAGGAATATTAAGAGTATGTTACTTCTAGATAGTATTAATGGTGTGTTGTTCAAGGAATTTTATCACAGATTTTGATGAGATTTCTCAGAAGAAGAAGAGGGAGTACAGCTGGAGGGAAGGGAGTGGGGGTGAAGAAGGTTTATTGGAGGGTGGGGAATAGAACTAGCCTGCGCTGAGGAGGGGAACAGAGTTAACCAAAGACATTATTAGGTGTTTAAAATCATTGAGCACTGATAAATTACTTATGCTGCTGTTGCTATTAGATGTAGTTTTAGGCTGTAAAATTATGGCTTGAAGTTTCAATCTCAAAGTGTAGATTTGGCTGTTTTTATTTATAGCTTGCAGGAGTGACTGAGTTTTTGGAAGTAGATATCCAGAGACTGAGAGATCTTCCATTGAATCCACTACTGATTTCTGTCCAAAAGATGTTTTAAGTTAGTGTCTGGCCATTTACATCTTGTCCCCTAAAGCACCGACTTATGGTAGGGAAGTGCTTATCTAATATTACCTTGACAAGAGTATGAAATGTGTGTAAAGCAGAGAGGTTTTGTCACTGTAATGATATAAAGGAAACCAGTCTATTCCATTTACGTCAGAAAGTTTTCATAGGTTCATAGGGAAATATTAGGCAATCAATTTACAGACTATTACATACCTACCCAACAACCAGGCAGTCAGAATCAAACCTTGTACCTTGTGTCTGTAAGGTAAACACCTTCACCATTATTATCCCCCCAACTCACCTTCTTTTATTGTCTGCTATAGGTCTGGTTTCATTCATTCATGATAGGCAGGGAGTGGAAAGCCCTGATGCCGTTGCTTGGATAAGTAGTTGATCACTGCGGGTCTTCGGTAAGCAGGGTACTTCTGAGATATGGTGTGGAATGTTGGCACTAAGTAAGTCAAGGAGGGATTGACTTCTAGTGCTCAAGTTCAGTCTGGTAGGAGAGGTTGTCATCTGGGTTAGGTTAGGACAGAGAAAGGAACAGACTTGAGAAACCTTGCTGAAAAGGACATCATAGTTAACATCTCCAAGGATGAGTAATTTCTTGTGTCTGCTACTGTGTTTTAAAATGTCTGTAATGGTATTCTAAGAAAGATTAAATGATCACTGGGGAAGGACATACATTTTTCCTAAAAGCAAACGTACATGTGTACCAATTATTGTTGAAGAGAGTACATATTTAAGCTCAGAGTCAGAGGAGTAGAAGTTACCAAGGTGGAGAGTATGTCTTGTTTTCCTCCTAGTAGTAGTACATCTCCACCTGAACCTAAGCCCATGGTGGGGGCCCCTAAATCGTTACTGTTTATGAGACTAGACGAGACAGTGGAACATTTGAGCCAGGCCTCACTTACAACTAGTATGCTTGGGTTCTTAGCAGTAAACCAGTGTTCCAAGTTGCCAGCTCTGTTCATTTAACTTTGAGCATTAATGAGATGCATCTTCAAATCCTTAGGTAGGTGGGCCTTCACAGATGAGGAAAGTAACACAGAAGGGTGATAAGGAGGCAAGGAGATTGACGGGTGATACTGAGGGAGGGTGTTGAAGATGTAGGTAGGAATGATGGGGAGATGTTGATGTGAAGCTTGTATTTAAGAGTCATCATGGGGGGTTGAATTTATAGCTTGAGTGATAACAAGTTTTGGTTTCTGTAAATATAAATATATATATGAGAATGAAGGAGTTACATAGACATTTTAGTTTCAAGTGAGAGAACATTAGTAGTTTTAATTGGATTATACACTGTTTATTTAGTGGTGGAGTGGGTAACAATAACATCTGACTGAGTAGAATGGGAGAGTGAATTTTCTGTTGGTAAGAGGATGGCTTAGATCTCAACCTTCCACCATCCAAAATGTGAAACATTTCCTCTCATAATGTTGAAGAAATGACAAAATGTGGAACACATGCTAACAGCTTCCTAACAATTTCGACCAGTAAGCTCACAGGATCGTTAAAATACATCACTTTCTAGTTCTAAAGCACTATGTTAATGAATTAATATTATTCAGAATTATCTGTGATGGATATTAGCAAATAAGTTCTTAGCAATGAATACTGACAGACCCTTTCAATGTGGAGCATTGGGCAACATGGACTTTTTAAGACTCAAAATGAGGAAAGCTCCTTGCAATGAGGTACACTTGAGAGATATGAGCTTAGAGGGGTTTACTGATACAACTCTGCTGTGCTTTACATTGATAGAGAAGCCATCCGCAGGGTAAAGAATTAGTATCAGGTAGAATTCTGGTAAAAGTAAAAGTGGAAGCTGGAGGTGTGTGCTGAGGTAAGGGGTGGAGTTAAGTAGGTAGTGTATGCTGGGATTGTGTTGAAAGTATGTGCTGAGATAATGGGTGGAGTTGCATAATGAATGCTTACTAGGACTAAATTAGTTGTGCATGCTGAGGAGTAGAACTGGGTAGAACTAAATAGCAGAGCATCTGCTTTATTGTATGGCTTTTTATTCAATATGTTGCCTCCGTCCCTTACCTGTATGATCCATGACTAGCTTTCATCCACTTTGTGCAAACCCTCTAGGTTTTAGCACTGCACAAGCAAGCAGACATCTATGCATGCCATCAGGATTTGCAAAAATTATAGTAAAATTTATCCCTGTCTGTTTCACACACGTATACATATATATATATATAGAGAGAGAGAGAGAGAGAGAGAGAGACAGATAAATAAATACAATATTGAAAAGTGGCTGTCAGCTTCTGTAAATCCTTTGTAGGTACATATTGTACACAGTAGTGTATTATGCACTTTGCTTTCCAGAGGAGGGAGTCACTGCTATCCTGACAGTGCTACACAGCAGAATATGAAACAACTGCTTAATGAGTCCTAATATCCTATTACGTTGGTGCTCCCTTTTGCAAAATAGTTTTCCACCATGCCTAACTGTGATTCTTAGTGTAATTCTGCAAACAACTCCAACTCCAGACATTTACTTGTCTTGCAGCTTAACTAAAAACACTCCTCCTGCAACCTGAGACACGACTAACAAGCCACACTAATTCTCATTACCCCTAGAAATGAACTCCACAGCACTACACATAAATTTGCCTCTCAGATGCCTACTCTTCGGAAAGCCCCCCCCCCCCCCCACAACCTAAAAGAAATCAACACTCCAAACTGAGAAAGCAACTCAAAACACATCTCTTCATCCAAGCACAACGCTCTTGCTTCAACACGGAACATATCACCTAACACTCTCTCCTTATTTCATTCCATTTCTCTTCTCCTCTGATAGAATTACTGAAGGTTGACCCACTTTAGAAACTAATGTAAATATTGTCTGTTGCACTCTGCTTACTGTAATGTACACATACAGTTTTTCTGTGTAACTATTGTGAACTACTCTGCTATTGCTTATGTTTCTGCCTTTTTTCTGTTTTTGTGTATTTATTTATTTTTTATATTTCACCTGAGTTGAGCCTGAAACTGATCAATATTGATCAGTACACTACCGTGGTAAACAAATATAAATGAAAAAAATAAACAAATTCATAGAAAATGTCATTATGTACAGTGATGAAGGTATAGTGATTATAGTATTATGGTGAAAATGGTGTTGTTCTGGGAAGTCCCATTAAAAAGAATTCAGCAGTATCACTGTGTGGGGACAGCGGAAAGATTGGTTGCAGTAGCATGTTTGCCTGCACCACAGGGCACTCTATTACTGGCAGAAGTATTCATATCATGCAAAGAATTATTTTTTTATTCAGCACTTATGTGTTGCTCATCTGTGCTATTTGGACAAAACATCAGCATGGAAGGGTGGGTTCAGTACTGTCATAAGCTAATATTCTTGGTAGTATCTCTGCAGGTGATTCATACAGTTCATACAGCAGTGTACATAACTGTCCATAAGATCTGCAGACAGATTTTTGCCATAAAATTGTTTATGGTAGTAATCCATGCATTTTGTTTTACTGATTACAAGGAGGTTGTGAATATGAGTCGAATTATATTTCACCAGTCTTAAGTGTCTGTTGTCAGCTGCTGCAGATGCAAAATTTGAGGATTCTGTAAGAACAATTTCGTAATTTGAGTCAGCAAAGAAATTATTTGATAAAGCAATACAAACAGAGTTATCTCACTTAGCTGTTGAGAAATAATTTCTACATGAAATGTGCTAAAGTATATATTCATTTATATCCCCCTGAGATGGTGAATGAGGTAAGTTACGTACCCTAGAAACAAGAAAACTCAGCATTGGTGCACTGCAGTAGAGATCTGAGTCCTTTGTGGGCAGTTCACAAAATGGAAGTTTCAGTGATCATTTTCTGCAGATGAACTGAAGTATTACTACTCTGAAACATAGTAACCATTTATCAAAGAAACCAAGGATGACTATATTAGTGGAATTGTGCTAATGTCAAAGACCATTAATTCATATGCTTTCTACTACACTGACTGCCATTGCATATTTCAGTAAGTCTAGTTTTTCTCACTTAACACTGTTTGGATTTATAATGTGTCTGCTCAGCGGGGAAACCCTTAAGGTTTTCATCAGTGAACACAATGATGAGAAAGCAATTCCCACATTTTATGTACTACATTCTGAAAGATAATGTAAGCACAGTTCTGCTCTCCGTTTTGTACAAATGGCAGAATGTCTAATAAATAGTTCAGGTACTGCATGACAAAGAAAGCTGCAATGTGATTGATTGTGCTGGCTAGAGCTGATCTTGTGTAGGCATAATGGAAAACAGTTTGAACATATTCAAGCTTGAGGGCTCCTACAAACACCTTTTCTTTTTTTGCTTCAGCTAGGAAATTAGACTTACATGCATACTGGAGCATGAACAGCACTCATTACTTGTTACATCTGTTTTAGCATTTATGGAGACTTTACACTTTCTTTAGGCGGAATAACTAGAATATTTTAAACATAAGAACATACAATTTTGAGGTGATATAGTGTAGATGCTGTCGAAAATTATGCAATATACAAGAAATGCTTCATGGCTTTATCTTGTAAGGATGCTTTGCTTAATGTTTATGGTGCTGGAGTGACTGTTTCAGATGGCGGCACAGTTAGTTATCAAGTCGTTGTTATGCAGTCTGCATGATTCGGCAAGATAAATTTTTCTTCATTTTTGTCATTTGCAGCTACACAATGTATGCATAAAACATTGTAGTCTGAACTGTAATGGAGTGCATGTTGGGAGCTGTAAGAAATGTATTACTGTACTGATGACAAACTTGTGAAGTATTATTGCATTTAAATAACTGACACTATCATGTGTTTCATTTCAGTACTAAAACTAGGGCACTGTTCCTGTGTTCACTCTTGTGACGGTGTTGTATATGTCTGGATTACGTATCCAGACCAAGATTTGGTGGAAAAATACTATATTCATTCTTTTACTTTTTCTCTTAATAGGTTCATCAGTACTTACTAGGCTATTGATCTGTAAGGATCTTAAGAAGCCTAGCCTTTAGCACTTATATTTTGTATTCAAATAATCCTGAGAGTGGCAGAACAAGGAAACATTGGGACAGTTACTAGTTACTCCATCCATGATGAAAATGGATACTAAACCAGGATGAGTTTTCAGTTTCCCTTCCATTCATCTAAATTATGTTTGATACAATAAGAGAAGTACTTCACTTTATATAGAGTAGAAGATGGTTCCACGGAAGAGGTATCCTCTGTGACACAGCATGTTGGAGAGATAGGTATATATTTATTTTCCACAAAAGACTGTGACCCTTGAGTGGGTGTTCACAGTACCACTGGACTTTTGAATGCATAACAGGTCTGACAAGAGAAGATCTGTTGAGACTTTATATAAGAGACAGAAGTCGCCTGGTGGCAACTTGTTTGATATGGAGAAGAGGGACAAGGCTTTGAGATAGTTCATAGGTGAATATTAGGCTAACTATCATAAAGGACCATTTTATGCGTAGTCAATAATCCTAGACAAGAATCAGACCTCATATTTTGTGCCTATGGGGCAAAGACCTTAACCATTATACCATAACATCCCCCTCAGTCTGTACATTTCTTTTTGAAATATAATTTATTTTTAAAAATCTCAATACTTTTTGTCCATCTGATAATCAAGGACAACACATTTCATTTTCATCCAGCTGTAATCTGAAGACAATTCCTTGCTAATAAAGATTCTCCCTCATTGAGTCCCACAAATAGTTGATTGTTCCAAGCACCTTCGTCATGCTGCACAAATGCAATACCTAACAAAGACCCAACTTCTTTCCCTTTCAAATATCCATATACTCAAATAAATCTGCCCTTATCTGCTTATATACAAGGAAAATAATTTTAAATTCTTTAATTTTTCTTCTTCCTGTAAAGCAGACATTGATTTAATATTTTTAGTAAGATACTTTTGAACATTTTCCAACCTTTTGTATCTTCTACTGAATACAAACAGTGTTGCAAAGATATTGCAATATATCTATTATCTTCAGAACTGCTATAAACTTCAGGGAGAATAAATGGAACACTGCCATTAACTTCACTACATGTAGCTGGATACAACAATTACATTGTTGTAAGCAAACATATCTATTTCTCATATGGTTTAGAATGGTAACCATTTGAGATGTTGAGACCTACTCGAGTTTAAAAAAGAGCGATGTTCGAGATTCTCTTCTCCCATAGTTTTAGTCTTTTTTTTGGTTTGTCAGCACACTGGCATTTCAGTAGGGAGCCTTTGACATCTGCATCTTACAGAACAGCATCCTTAACAAAATTAAACTTGCTTACAAAATGTACCTAATAGTAAAACTTTAATTTCTTGTAGTCTTCAAAAAGCACTACTCTAGGAAATGAAATATACTTATAAGGATATTCAAAGAACTGCAGAATAAAAGGGTGTTAACATAGTTGTGTTTTGTTGTTTTTACACAAGGTACACTACCTCATCCCCACCTGCCATGCCCCTGTATACTAAATTTGCTAACTCTAATGTCCTGTTCCCACTGAATGAAAGAAATACTGTAAAAGCAGGTGTTCTTTTTATGTCTCAAGTGGTGTAACCACAGAGTTAGTATATTTAGTGTGTGTGTGTGTGAATGTAGGAAATAAAGCCCCCCAAGTATTTGTTTGTTTGTGTCTTTCGGCTTTTCCAGGTTAGGGGTCGCCCCAGCGGAACTCCGGTCCGCTAATGATTGGCAGTAGATTTTTACATGCTGGCTTGCCGGGCCTAACGCACAACCTTCAATGAAGGAACGCCCATTCACGCATGTCAACACACAGAAGACGCTCTAATTGAGAATCGAATGGGCAACATCTAACTGTGAGGTGACAACGCAACTGCAGCACCACCACTGCAGCTAAAGCCCCCCAAGCATTGATAAAGCAATATTATAGTTTATTTTTATGCATTCTGACATGTTATTCAGAAGTATTCTATTTTAATGAGTTACATTATCTATGTGTGGTGTATTCGGGAAATGGCAAAACTCAACACAAAGGTTCCAGAATAATTTTAGGATAGCAAACACCACAGCACAAGCTACATCAGCAGCAGTGCTGTTGGCATTACATAGAAAGCACTGTAAAGCCTACATTACTTCAGTTCTGGTTACAGAGTTTGCATGCTATGTGTGGCACCAATTTCGTCACAACTGTATTGCATTGATATTTTTGTTTTAAAGTCAGCCTCTGTGCATGAAGGGGCTGATATTATACATTAAACTATGGTATGCATGTGCCAGTATCACCTAGGACACCAGAGTGTATCATCTCCAGAGTGGGATGCTCTAGGCCTTCTGCAGGTATGTGGGCAGTCTCCACATAATGCGTGCAATTACACTGCCAACACAGAGGGAGCTATGATCAGTGCTGCAACGGCCCTTTGGATTCAGTGGGTTATGCAACTGAATTCCCAGCAAGACAAATATACACGTATCCCAATTTTTTTGGGGGGGTAGTTTAGAACATCTGCTTTGGTAATAAGGCATAGGTCATCTTGATTCCTCAGCAGCTTACTCTGTTAGAGGACACATTGAGGTCTTCTTTTTGAACCACCTGTGTTGATGAGCTGAAAAAATGTCAAGCTAACTACTTTTGGTATCTATCCTGCTATGTTTATTTGTGTTAACAAAACAAAACTCTGTGTTTTATTATGAAACAATTTTCATTGTGCCTTTCTAATTGCTTTTCTTAGCAGTGCACATCCAGTACAAAGTGTATATATTAACACAGATGTATAGGTTAGTTACCTTGTAACAGCAGAAGTAAATATAGGTTGATTAAATCATCTAAGCAAACCTCCAGCACAGCCCTGGGACACTTAAATAACCTCCATCCATCCATCCTTAGTCCCTTTTCCCATTTTTGCATATGGGGTCAGGGTGTTACTTCAACAGTGAAATTATCTAGAGTCAAGTTTTACACTGCCTGGTGGCTAGCCCTGCCATGGTAGTTCATCTGTACCACACATTTGTACTCACAGCTACAGCCAATTAAGAGTGTCCAATACACCTGCTGCATGGTTTAGAATGTGGGAGGAAACCCACTCGAACACAGGGAGGACATGCAGACTCACCACAAAAGGCACCCCAACCAAGAATCTCTTGCAGTAACGGGACAACACTAACCACTGCACCACTACACATTGCAAGGACACTTAAATAACCTAAAACCTTAAAGCTCATAAAATTTCTTTCTTACCTAATTCAAATATCACATTAACTAAAGTGTACAAAACAAACAAATACATAACACCCTAAAACCTTAATTTAAAGTGCAAAAAAAAAAAAAAAAGTGTTGCGCATGTGAAACCTCACAATACCAACTCATAAAAAGCACCAGTTTAATTCTAACCCCTTTTTAGCTAACCTTTCTTCATCAATTAACCCTAAAATATATATTTATCCTTTGTTGACCGGGTTATTCCCACAAGGTTAATGTACACTTTTCAGGGGAGACTCAAGGTGGTATTTATACTACTAAGGGACATTTTGCCAGGGCATCAGGGAACTTCCCCAACTCTTTTTGGTAGGCATGGGATTTTTTTACATCCATTTGAGCTACCAGCAACTCAAGTAGATGGGGCCTCGGTTTAATGTTCTCTCTGAAGGACCACTTACTCAGGAGTGCAGCTGCCACTTTATGCTGCACTACAATGTCATCAACACATGTACCATGTGGGAAAAGAACCCACAACCATACCTCTCAACTGTCCAGGCAGTATCATCAACACATGTACCATGTGGGAAAAGAACCCACAACCATACCTCTCAACTGTCCAGGCAGTATCATCAACACATGTACCAGGTGGGAAAAGAACTCACAACCATACCTCTCAACTGTCCAGGTAGTGTCATCAACACATCTACCAGGTGGGAAAAGAACCCACAACCATACCTCTCAACTGTCCAGGCAGTATCATCAACACATGTACCAGGTGGGAAAAGAACTCACAACCATACCTCTCAACTGTCCAGGCAGTATCATCAACACATGTACCATGTGGGAAAAGAACCCACAACCATACCTCTGAACTGTCCAGGTAGTGTCATCAACACATCTACCAGGTGGGAAAAGAACCCACAACCATACCTCTCAACTGTCCAGGCAGTATCATCAACACATGTACCATGTGGGAAAAGAACCCACAACCATACCTCTCAACTGTCCAGGCAGTATCATCAACACATGTACCATGTGGGAAAAGAACCCACAACCATACCTCTCAACTGTCCAGGTAGTGTCATCAACACATGTACCATGTGGGAAAAGAACCCACAACCATACCTCTCAACTGTCCAGGTAGTGTCATCAACACATCTACCAGGTGGGAAAAGAACCCACAACCATACCTCTCAACTGTCCAGGCAGTATCATCAACACATGTACCATGTGGGAAAAGAACCCACAACCATACCTCTCAACTGTCCAGGCAGTATCATCAACACATGTACCAGGAGGGAAAAGAACTCACAACCATACCTCTGAACTGTCCAGGTAGTGTCATCAACACATCTACCAGGTGGGAAAAGAACCCACAACCATACCTCTCAACTGTCCAGGCAGTGTCATCAACACATGTACCATGTGGGAAAAGAACCCACAACCATACCTCTCAACTGTCCAGGCAGTATCATCAACACATGTACCAGGAGGGAAAAGAACTCACAACCATACCTCTGAACTGTCCAGGTAGTGTCATCAACACATCTACCAGGTGGGAAAAGAACCCACAACCATACCTCTCAACTGTCCAGGCAGTGTCATCAACACATCTACCAGGTGGGAAAAGAACCCACATACCTCTCAATTGTCCAGATTTTCACAGAATGTCCAGATTTTGGCCTCATATTTTTGTCTGTTCCTCATAAAATCTGTGATTTTCTGTCAAATCACTGAGAACTGAAGTTACTAAATAATGACATGCATTTAAGTTTCAGTCTTCAGATCCTTCAGAAAATGCATGCTAACACAAATCCTGATATTCTAGTAACATTCTATATTTATAAGGGCAATATTTAAAATATGTCCATATTTTTGGGCTTTTATCCCCTATTATTTTTTACTTTGTCCAGATTCCTTGAGCTAAGAGGTTGAGCGATATGCCCAGAGCCGACTGCACCAAAGGCAAGTGTGCTACTTGTTGTTCCCTTGACACTGAAGTATGTAGTTGGTGCAGAAGACTGCAGTGCTGCTTTATTAATCAGCTGCTTCCTGTGCCAAGGGTACAGGGTTCAAACCTTTCATTTTATCATTGATTGAGTTGGAGGTTGGCATAATGGTTAGGGTGTTTGCCTTACAGACACAAGGTACAGGGTTTGATTCTCACATGGGGTAATTGGCTAGGCTTAAAATTGCCCAGAAGGGCAGTTAGCTTAGTACTAATCTATCTACCTATGAACCATTATTTCATCATTGACAAACTCATCGTTCTATTAACTTTTTAAATAGTTTTTGGTAATGCGTCCCTGATGTTTAGTGTCTCCCTCTCCAAACCTGTTGTTGTATTAACTTTGTAAGTAGCTTAGGGTAATATCAAAGTGCCCCGTGTGTGTAGTGTTCCCCATATGTCTTTCATGCTGCAAAACCTGTTGTTCTACTTAACTTATTAAATGGTAAGAGTAACGTTAAATAATGTCCTTAGGGTCTAATATACTCCCCTATATGATTTTGAATGGCCAGACATCCTGTTGTTCTATTAACTTTTTAAGTGACTTGATGTAATATTTAAAATTCACTGGTGCCTAGTGCCCCCCCCCCCATATTGCATGATTTGGTCTTTGGTCTAAAGGAGTTTAATGGTATGGCAGCTCCCCCTTAGACACCAATATTCACATACACACACACACACACACACACACACACACACACACACACACACACACACACACACACACACACACACACACACACACACACACACACACACACTTGAGACCACTAATCCCTTTGTAAACACCCATACATTCTGCCACACGTATACACATACAAACAGCCACCTTACCACTCCCTGTCCATTAAACTTCTTGGCATTTACTTCTAATATAACATTGAACGTATTGGATGAGAGCAAGCTTTTGGCTGAGTTAATTAGCTCATCTGGTCATGCTACATTATGCAGCTGAGTCATTATTTCACAGTTGTGTAAATGCTTCACTGGAGGCATGTCTGGCAGAAAGCATGTGGTTAATTAGTACTGGCCACTCCCTGGGAATGCCTGGTTAGCATGCAGCTCAGTCAAGGAGATGGCTGACCCCTGTGATTCTACAGACCATGTAGAATAACTATGGTAAGTCTATATCTGAATCGGAAAGGACTACCGCCAGCAGGAAATAGCAGTGTTGGAGCTGATTGCTGGTAATAGCCCTTTCTGAATCCAGGAGAAATTATGTAAAACTGCACATGCATAATGTGATTTGTCACAACTACATGACTCAGATCATACCTGAAAAGGTTACTTGAACCAGTCCATCTACCCAGTTAACAAAGAGAGATAAATAAATAGATAAATTGCATAAATGAAAACAAAGAATATATCAAGTTCTTAACTAAAATAAGTACAAACATTAATACATGCATACAACATACATACATACATGGTTTACCTTCAAAATTTTGATTGTTGGAATGTTGAACCTGCTTCTGTGAGCTCTGAACTGTGCCTTCTTAAAACCCTAATGCCGATGTATCGAACCACAAAGTCTTGCCCCCTTTTTGACCCATGTTAGCACTTCATAGGTTCATAGGTTCATAGGTTCATACTAGGCTATCTGCCCGAGGGCATTTACAAGCCTAGCCCATCGTTTTGTGGCTTACGCCACCCCTTAAGTATGGGGAACTATACCCATTATTTTGCTGTGCCTCTGTCGAGCAGTGACACTGAGGTAATCCCTGGGGTATATTTGCGATCTCCCATCCATTGGTCAAGATTTCTCTTGAACAAGGCCAGCGAGGTGCTCTGCCTCACATATACCGGGATTTTGTTCCACAGCATAGGGAGTCTTTGGGTGATGAATCTATCCCTCCAGCACGTCCTATTAATAGCCGTGTCGAGGTTTAAGTCTCCCGCCCTTGTGGCTCTGGTGGATCTAGATTTTTTGAGGTGAAGCATATTCATCAAATCTGGGTTTGACATGGCCTTGTATGTTAGGCAAAGGTCACCTCTGAGCAAGCGGTGGCGACTGAATAGAGCTGGAGTTCTTTCAGTCGGGCAGCATAGGACAGATTTTTGAGACCCTTTATCCTTTTGGTGAGGAACTTTGTGGTCTCTCCGGCTGCGGCAAGGGTCGGGCCAGATACTTCCCGAATGGGGAATTGTACTCAAGCAGTGGTGTGATGAGTGGGGAGTAAAGGAGACCATGACCTCCCTTGATCTAGATGAGAATCCCTTCATGATAAGGTGGGCAATGTAGAAGGTCTTCCTAACTACTTTAGCTACATGGGTGTCGAATGACAGACTACAATCAACCTGGGTCCCCAAGTCCCTGATAACTTCTTCTGTGCTCAGTGGATTGCCACCTATTTGGTAGCTAGGGGTAACCTTGTTTTTCCCGAAGGGTATGACTATGCATTTTTTGGCATTTAACTTTAGGCCATGGCTCTGGCACCAGTTATCCGTTTCTGTGAGACCCTTCTGAAGGATATCTGTGTCAGATGTGTTTTCTACTATGGCTCCCAGTTTGCAGTCATCTGCAAACTTTGTCAGCCATAACCCTCCTGTGTTTGCTTGTACTTCAGAAAAGTAGATGCCAAACAAGAGTGGGCCCAGGACTGAGCCCTGTGGGACCCCACTTGTGACAGGCTTTGAGTCTGACATGGCGCCAGCAACTCTGACCCTGTGGGTTCTGTCACTCAGCCAGTTTGCAACCCATCTTGTGATGTATGGGTTAACATTTAAGCTGCTGAGTTTTTCAATGATACCCGAGTGAGGTATTGTATCGAAGGCCTTCGCCAGATCCAGGTAGGCTGTATGGACTGCCTTTCCCTCATCAATGGCTTTGGTGACTGTTTCGAAAAAGTCAACCAAGTTTAAAAGGCATGATCTGCCTTTGACAAAGCCAAACTGGGTTGGGTCCAAGGTCTGCAAATTCCCTATGTCTTTATTTATGAGGTCCATTATGATCCTCTCCATGGCTTTGCAGATAAGGCTTGTCAAGCTAATAGGCCGGTAATTTCCAGGGTCGGTGGAAGCACCGCCTTTGTGAAGTGGGACCACAGTTGCAGTGCGCCACTCCCTGGGTACATATCCAGAGGTAAGACTTTGATTAAATAGCTGTCCTAGTTGTGGGTTTAATTCCTCATTGAGTTCATGGAGCACACAGCCGGGGACACCATCGGGTCCCATGGATGCTGTGTTTTTTGCTTTGGAGAGAGCAGTTTTAACTTGGGCGTTGGAAATGTTTGGGGGGCTGCAATCGTTTGGTATAGATATCTCTCCTTTTGGGGGGAGAAGTTTGCACTGAACCTGTCAGCCAGTATGTTGGCAATGTCTGTAGGATCAGTAATCTTCACATCATTTTTGACTAGTTCTGAGCATATCTGGGAGTTTCCTCCCAGGTTTCTAACATAGCTAAAGAATGCCTTATGATTGTCTTTTGAGTCTTTAGCTATTTTTCTCTCAAAATTTGCTTTGGATGATTTTATGAGAGCTCTTAGTTTTTTACTTATAGTGATCAAGGGTGTCTTACCTTTTAAGGATTTTGCTCTATCTTGTAGTAGCTTTCTCCTTTTGTTGTAGAGTTTGTTTATGGCTGGGGTCCACCAGAGTGGACGCTTGCCTTTGGTACAGAGAGTCTTTGTTTTGCTTGGGATTGCCTTATCCATGCAGTCCTGCAGGTGCTGGTAGAAGGCATTTGTGAGTGATTCAGCGGCTTGAGTACTGTTTTCCGCTGCCTCGGGGCCTTAAAGGAGACCACACTAGTCTTTAGAAGTGTGAAGTCGGCTTCGAGAAGTTTTTACTGTGGTCTTTTTATTTCAGGTGGGGGTGGGATGAGGACCTCCAGTGAGATTAGTTTGTGATCTGATCTCACCAGTGAGGGGTATACTTTCGGTGTTGAACATTGTGCTCCCATGTTCGTGATGATGAGATCAAGTATGTTATCTCCTCTTGTGGGGATGGTGACTAGTTGTTCCATGGCATTTGAGTTTATGAATTCCAGGAACTTTTGGGCTAGGGTGTTTGTACTTGTTTGTAGGTGTGGTGCAGTCAGAAATGTCGACGTTCAAGGTTTTTCAAATTTTTGAAGTTTTCATGGCTTGGGTTTCGCGGAAACGTTTCGGTGGTATGGCCATTTGACTATGTACAGTTGACATTTTAAAGGTAATCCACATACATACATACAATGTGCATCCATACAAACATGCACATATACTACTTGCATGCATGCATACATACAACATACATACGTACAAACATACTGTACATACATAAAAAGAATATTTGGAGTTTGGGAAGAAAAATTGGAGCAATAGATGGTGCACATCATATCCAGGAAGATGTGAAGAGTTTTGCCTCTTCATCAGACTGTATCCTTTGGCATTGGATGACTTCCCCATCACCTGATTTTCAGTGAAAGCAATGTTAATAACTGTTATGTTCCTGATAACAGCTTGACATTTTTATTTCATTTATTTGTTATCAAGGTAAGTGAATGGTCCTTCTTGGATCCTTTTCAGCCATGACTTAGGCCACAGGTAAAGGACAAATACAAACAAAATGCAGATTTTAAGGTAGCATGTCAACCAACATATTTTGGGGATATGGAAGGAAACTAAGTAAATCAAGAAAAGTAGGCCAGAAACAGTAATAATGTGAAACGTCTACAAAGATGTTGAATAAAGATCAAGATTAAACTTCATTTCCTGGAATGATGAGAAAGAGAACTTATCACAGAATTATTATCATTCCACTAAAAGCAAGGGGTTACACCCATAAGTTCAAATTCAATTTCAAGTTTATTATGGTGCTTGAGCCAAAACACCAGTACTGTTAAAAGAGAAAAACTAAGAGTAAATGAATCCACTAATAACAATACATGTACTGGACAATAACAGACTGTTACTTGGAAATGTTTAATTATGTGATTTCTAAAATCATGAAATTTTAAGGGATCTCTTAAAATCTGGCAGCACTGGGGATGTTCTCGACCACTGTGGAGAAGGTTCCCATGGAGTAAGGCTTGGTAACAGACAGAATGAGGACATGAGGTCTCCAGCCGCATGTCGGGAATATACAGCAGCCTCCGGAATGAGGAATCTGGGTTCTAGTGGGACAGCAAAGGATCTACTTCTCCTGGGATGTAGGACTCCCACATCATATAGGGCTACACAATACACCCTTATTGAATGATCACTTGTGACATAGGCAAATTTACATTCATATAAAAGTAATCACATTATAATTAGCATAACAAACATTATACTTCACATACATTGCTATATATCATATAACCTAAGCAATATTACATAAATTATTCAATTCCTGCCTTTTTTTAAACAAGAAACATCTTTATCAAACCTTCACCTCCTACATAGGCAATCATACATCCATACAAATGAAAACAAACCACACCGACACATTCCTAGCTACAAGCATTCCACATCACAATCCATACCAACACACTGCCAGTTGCAAACATTATACATAGGTTCATAGGTAGGTACTAGGCAATTGGCCCTAAGGCCTATATAAGCCTAGACAAAAAGGTACCCTGGCTTTTGCCACCCAAGGAAATTATTTTCCTGTGCCCCTGTCGAGCAGAGTCATAGAAGGGATCCCAGGGGTGAATTTCCTATTTCCCAGCCAATCACCAAGATTTTTCTTGAAGAGTGCTAATGAGGAGCTTTGTTTGATATAGATAGGTAGTTTGTTCCAGAGTATAGGAAGTCTCTGGGACAGGAATCTATCCCTCCAACATGTTCTGTTTATTGTTGTGACAAGATTTAGGTCCCTAGAGCATGTAGCTTGGAGGGATTGGGATTTCTTTAAGTGGAGCATATCCAACAGCTCTGGGTTTGACATAGCTATGTATGTTAGGCAGAGATCACCTCTGAGTAGGCGATATGCGATGGAGTAAAGCTGGAGTTTTTTGAGACGGTCTGCATAGGGCATCTGTTTGAGGCCGGTAATCCTCTTTGTGAGGTATTTCTGTGGCCTTTCCAGTTGTTGTGGATGTCTTGTGAGGTACATACCAAAAGGGGCACTGTGTACTATAATGGGTCTAATGAGTGACAAATAGAGGGGAACAATGACCTCTTTTTTACTGGATGAGAAACCATTTGTGATGAGGTGTGCCATGTAGAAGGATTTCCTGACTACTGTGGCGATTTGATTATCAAAGGAGAGACTACTGTCCACCTGTGTCCCAAGGTCTCTTATCACACTTTTGGTGTTAAGTAAACTACCACCTATGTGGTAGTTCATGGGTACAGAGTTTTTACCAAAATGGATGACAATGCACTTTTTGGCATTGAGCTTGAGACCATGGCTTTGACACCAGGCATCTGTCTCAGTGAGGCCCTTTTGTAGGATGTCCACATCGTTAGGAGTTTCCATTATGGCTCCTAGTTTGCAGTCATCTGCGAACTTCATTAGCCAAAGACCTTCCGTGTTAGCCTATACTTCAGAGAAGTAGATACCAAACAGGAGAGGACCCAGGACTGAACCCTTTGGTACTCCACTTGTCACTGGTCTGAAGTCGAATTTGGAGTCTGCTACTTTCACAGTGTGGGTCCTGTCAGTGAGCCAGTTGGCAACCCATCTGGTGACACAGGGGTTTATACCTAGTTTAGTGAGTTTATCTATAATTCCAGATTGGGGGATGGTGTTGAATGCTTTGGCGAGATCTAGATAGGCTGTTTTAACCACCTTACCCTCATCTACAGCTTTGGTGACCACTTCAAAGAAGTCTATCAGGTTTAGGAGACATGATCTGCCTTTTACAAACCCGAACTGGGTGGGGTCCAGAGTTTGGAGATTACCAATGTCATTGTTCATAAATACCATGATGATGCGTTCCATAGCCTTGCAGACCAGGCTCATCAGGTTAATGGGGCGGTAGTTCCCAGGGTCTGTGGTGGCTCCCCCTTTGTGGAGTGGGATGACCGTCGCTGTGCACCATTCAGTGGGCACAAAGCCTGAGGTAAGGCTATGATTGAACATGGTACTTAGGTGGGGTGCCAGTTTGTTCTGTAGTTCATGTAGAATGCAGCCTAGGATGTTGGCAGGTCCCATGGATGTTGTATTCACAATCCACCTAATTAACGAACAAGATTTTAAACAGGATGCAGGACTGAATCAACATCCAATGAGAACACCGCAAAACTGTGATGATATGTAACTGCTTATGAAATCAAGATTCAGAAATCTGAAATAGTTTAAATTAATCAACTCATTGCTAGACCTCTCCAGGTAGAGAGAGAAAGTTACACTTGTCAAAAAGCGAAGATATCAAGGCATACATACACCACCACCGCAACCAAATAGTCCTTAGGAAGAAGCAGGTGTTTATAGTTAGAGAAGTTTCTTAACTAAAACAAGAGGAGTGTGTCAGTACAAGTACTGGTGCAAAGCTCAGTGCAGTACTGCTGATTTCCAGGTGAACCTCTACTGTGATTGATACATTCTTCTTCTGGGCTTTGAGCGGCTCTTGTGCATGCACAGTTATTGTTATTTTTTTAATTATTTTCTTTTATTTTATATGAGTCATCTCTGTAACGTCATGCAGTTACTTGGTAGGAAGAACTAAGAAATCCCAAAAATTCTGGTATACCACAAAGCAGTTGGAAAAAAAACTGCCAGAGTTAATCATCAGGCTCAGCAGTTTTCAGCTTACACTATGAGATTCCTTTACATGGAAGGTTTCAGAATCATATTGCCATCTTCTGACCTGTGGCCCCTGGAACAGCAAAATTGTAATTGCAAATTAACTCATATATACTAATCCAAAGACTGCGATATCTTTGAGATATTCACCCTGCTCTAAAGTACTGTGTTATTGGAGTTAGCATGTATAAGTTTATATATATTTATCTATATGTGTATATATATATATATATATATATATATATATATATATATATATATATATATATATATATATGGGTCCCATTCAAAATCCTGAATCTCAAAATCCCGAACACAAAATCCTGAAAGCTCAAAATCCTGAAAACACAAAATCCTGAAACTCAAAATCCTGAAAACACAAAATAGACATACTGACGTCATTGTGGCTTTGCTATTGTTAGCCCTGTGGTGTTAGGTCATGCGTTGGGTTCAGGTAAGTGTGCGGTTGGTTTTATGTTAGGGTTAGGGGCGGTTTAAGTGAGCTAGGGTTAGGGCGCAGGTTAGGCATGTATGCAATAGTGACAAAAATTAGGGTTAGGCGGTTTAAGTGAGTTAGGGTTAGGCGGGTCAGGTGAGTGTGCGATAGTGACGGACCTTAGGGTTAGGGTTAGGGTTAAGGTCAGTCGGTAGATATTAGTGTCTTTGTATTGGCATATTAGCATTATTTGTGTTTTCAGGATTTTGAGTTTCAGGATTTTGTGTTTTCAGGATTTTGAGCTTTCAGGATTTTGTGTTCGGGATTTTGAGATTCAGGATTTTGAGCTTTCAGGATTTTGAATGGGACCTATATATATATATATATATATATATATGTATGGAATAGCGAGGATATTGGGGTACACACATTCACACCCCAACCACAATAAAGGCAAGTAGTTTAAATGTCTAATAGTATGTCTGGGAACTTTATGTTTTTTACTCAACTTGCAATTTAATATTTGAAGTTTATAGGCACACAGCACTATAACTACCAATTCAGATAGGGACGCTATTTCAGCTGGTTTAAGAATTTGGTATGTTTTTTCCATTCAGTCTCAGTTTTTGTGAGTGAGAAGAAAGTCCCTGGTTGGTTGGAAAGGGAAGATCAAGAAAAAACTTTAGTAGCATTATTTCTATCTGTTTAACAATGTTTCAGACCTGAGAACAGATCACCCTCCCACTTACGGTGCAGCATTCTGTTTGTTAAAGCTTACCTCAGATGGAATGCCACCTAATGTAAAACCAGTGAATAAAAGGGCTTCTTATTACTAATGAGGAAACGTTTGTTCTGACCCCTTACTCAGGGGTTTCTTGATGAAACAGGGAAATAAGACAGATTTACCATAGTGATAACTCCGGCCTCCCACAAAAGTGCCGACTGCATGAATGGTGATATTTTCATGATCTTATAATCACATTCATAGAATAGGCGCAGCAACATACTTTAAAGCCATGCCTGCTGAACAGACACAGTCTTATCAAGGATAGAGCCACATACTCTTTGTACCCACCTGAAAAAGAAAGCAATGCGGATGTGAGAACAAAATACTTTTTGGCTACACTGCTATTTAAATGCAGAATAAGTTGTGTAATAGGCACATTTCTACACATTTGTAATAGCTCTTGTTCTGTGCTAGGCTCAAATTACTCTGATTTTTTTTGTTTTCTTTCTTTCTTTCAATTCGTTCCTTCTTTCGTTACTTTCATTTTTTCTCTTATAATTCTTGATTCTGATGTTGTCTTATGAATAACATGAGACTCAAGGATGACTTTTAACAGTCTTGACATGGTTTATGAAACAAATTATATCTGTTTATACACGTCACACCCGAGGACTCTCTAAACGTAAACATTAGTAACTCGCCTTTTCATTCTTTTCCTGAAACTTAAAGTGAATAACGTCATCATTGCAGTCATGCTTACATTCAGAAGGTTTCTTCTACAGCACTCAGTTCTGTAAATTCACTGATATTGACTCATCATGGTGTGTGTGTGTGTGTGTGTGTGTGTGTGTGTGTGTGTGTGTGTGTGTGTGTGTGTGTGTGTGTGTGTGTGTGTCTGTAAAACTTCCATTGTTGCTTTTAGATAATATTGAACAGAGAAGTAATTCACGTATCTATTTATTCAGTAATTTATTTGTTGTGTTTATAAGCCATTCAGTGTGTGTGTGTGTGTGTGTGTGTGTGTGTGTGTGTGTGTGTGTGTGTGTGTGTGCGTTTGTGTGTGATGTAAAATCCTAATTACCAAACAATGGTAAAAGTACTGTGTGAAATATCTTTGGAGTTCCATGAAACTGAAATATTTTTTTTTTAATTTGAAACAGACATTAAATGCTTCAGTAATGTGTGTAGCTGCAGATTTTTTTACCTCTTATTCTGAAAATACTTTACTGTTTCTGTCACACTTGTTATTTGGATGAGAGTGTCAGCAGTTTGCTTGTAGTTTTTCAGAAAAGAGTAATTTTGTAAAATTAGGCCCATTAACCAGTTTCGCAAAAGAACAAAGATATGTTATTATCTTTTCTATCTGCTGATTTAAATTGTCAACCCATCCCGTCTGTTTTGATCAGTTTCATCAAGCAATTTTCATATAGTCATGCAGTAAAATTTAAATTGTTATATAGAATTTCATTAAATACAGGCTTAGTTTCCTTTGTCCATGTATTAAGATCTAATTAGGAGTGCATTTTTATTATACAATTTTAAATTCCACTTCTTATAGTAATTTACTGCATTCTAATCTGAACCTTTCTGTTTATCCTGTGTGTGCACACACATATGTGTGTGTCTCTATGGGTTTAGACCTATGTATACACATATGCCCCTATATTATAAAGCTTCCTCATAACAGGTTGCTACTCTAGATCTCTAAAATTGCTTTCTTAGTTGTGAGAGAATAAAAAAAAACAAAAAAATTGCTCACGACTGCTGCTTACTGATCTGGGGACTTTCTCTTTTACCCAGTGTTATGAATCCATGGAGTTGCAAGTATGTTTAAGTTCAGAATTTTGTGTGGGTGTGTGTGTGTGTGTGTATATATATATATATATATATATATATATATATATATATATATATATATATATATGGATCCCCTTTAGAAGCTCAAAGTTTCAAATCTGAACCTCAAATCGCTGAGACCATAAGATCGAATTTTAAAGCTTTGAACATTTTGAATGGAGATTGCCATGCAGCGTGCAAAGATCAAGTTTCCTTTCAGTGGTTTCAGTGGTTTTATCCACAGTTCAGTGGTCATCCTTTGCTCTTTCCTTCTCACAGAACAGCTGTCACTAGCTCCTTTCCTAGTTCATGGGGCTTACCAGACTCCCTCACCACCCCTGCTCTCAACCTGACCCATGTCCAGAGCCAGTGAGGGGTCAGAATGGTGATGCAGCAACATACCAACACCAGGGAGTGTGCTCTAACCCCCACCACTGTGTGACAGCTTTGCAAGCTCTGCAATTGCTGCCTTTGTGAGGTCATTGCATGCATCTGCAAACACGGACGTTCCCAACCAGGTTGTATGCCACTTGGCAGCACAGCTGTCCAAGCGCACGTCTCAGAGTATGAGCAATGATATTTTTGGGGAGTTTTGTGTTGATGTTAGTGACATCAAAGTTTTGTGATTTAGAATTTTTAATGTACTCTGATGATGCTGAAATGTGGTCTGTGTCTTTGACTTGTCTAATACTAGATAAATAAATTGCTGTTTTTACAGATTGGGTACTGACGTTTTTGTGCAAGTCTGGTATTTTAGTTCCATGCACCATTACTGCATCATGGACCTGTCTTTGTATTTATTAT
This sequence comes from Protopterus annectens, assembly GCF_019279795.1. Lineage (NCBI taxonomy): Eukaryota > Metazoa > Chordata > Ceratodontiformes > Protopteridae > Protopterus > Protopterus annectens. The sequence continues at coordinate 1,656,554,387 of NC_056735.1, read as the reverse complement.
ATATATTTAATTATTATATAACTATTTAAAATGTCAGGACTCACACTGCCAACTTCAGAAATGTGGGGACTGGATGACAGAAAATCCAGACTTACATGCCCAAGATTACCATTTCTTGGAAAACTCCCTTTTCTCCGAGGTCTAGTGACTTGGCATTTCAGTAGGAAGCTATATATATATATATATATATATATATATATATATATATATATATATATATATGTGTGTGTGTGTCCCTCTCACTCTCCCTCTCTATCTGTACAGATAGATAGACACACACACATACATTCATAAATATATATATCTATTGGATGGCTGCGGTGATGCAGCGGTTAGCATTGTTGCATTACAGCAAGGGGTTCTCTGGTTTGATTCTTGACTGGGGTGCCTTTTGTGCAGACTCTGCATGTCCTCCCTGTGGTCATGTGGGTTTCCTCTGGATGCTCTGGTTTCCTCCCACACTCCAAAGACATGCAGTAAGTGGATTGGACACTCTAAATTGGCTGTAGGTGAGAGTGTGTGCATAAGTGAGTGGTACAAATGAACTACAGAGGCAGGGCTAGCCACCTAGCAGTGTAAACCTTGGCTCAAGGTGATTGTCACTGGGGAAGTCACACCCTGACCCCATGTGTGGAATGAGAAAAGGGGTTGATGATGGATGGATGAATATAAATATATATATATATATATATATATATATATATATATATATATATATATATATATACATGTATATATAGGATCACTATGGAATACCAAAATTCCACAATCCCGAGACTCTAAAGCCCGAAGACCAGAATCCTGAGATTGCGGAATATCAGACATTAAAATAAAAAGAAAAGTAAAACATCCAACAAACTATTCTAACCTGTATGCAAGGGGGCAAGCCCCCACACCCCCTGATACTTAAATATACCATCTCTGAGATCACACTACAGTGGTGTGAATGATAAAGTTCCCATTCTGCACTGTACGGCAAGCCCCATTCACTACTTTTGAGATTCTGCAATTTCAAGATTCTGGTCCTCCAGTATTGTGGAATTTTGATATTCCGTAGCTATATATACATATATATATATATATATATATATATATATATATATATATATATATATAGAAGAAGAGAGGGTATTTTTTCATGTTTTGATGATGTACTGGATATCAGTGGTAAACAACCCAGAATTATGTTTAAGAGGGCAAACTCTATAAAGACCTGCTTGGAACAAAATAGTGATATTTTTAAAGTTATTAGTTCTAAAAGGTCAGTCACATATAAATGTGGTGCTTGTCTACAGTGTAAACATATCCTAGTGAGAGATACCCTTTATGTCAACAGCAGATGCTTAAAAACTTCCTTTTACTGTACTTGTAATTCTGTGGGTGTGGTGTATATTGCACAGTGTCAGGATTGTCTATGTTTTTATGTGGGCAAGACCCAGCGGAGACTAAGGGACCGCATATATGAGCATATATATGGTATAGCTCTTAACAAACAACATAATGATTTATATAAACATGTTAGATTGTTTTGTTTTATGGGGTGGATATTATTTACAAAAAGGATTTCCTTTTTTTAAACTAAAACGAGCACTCTAGCACTCTGTGCAGACAGGGTATAAACTGTAGCAACTGTTTGCTACAGTCTAAAAGACGAAATTATTATTTTATTTAGTAAATATGTTGAAGGAGAGTGGGGGCAGGGAATAGAAATGGCTGGGACAAGATGGGGGAGGTTACTGTGCAAGTAGAAACCTAGTTGGTGTGCCAGTAGATGGAATGTCTATAATTGTTTTCTGTTCTTCAATGGAAGAGCGGGGGTGGGGGCTAAATCTAACTGTAATAAGCAGATGCTTATTACAATGAAACACAGAGGGGAAGGGTACTGGTGTAATAGTACCAGCCCTAGACACTGGATTGAACTATGCTTCTGGTCTTTACATATGTGTATGATATAAAACTGAATACATGAATGCATCCTGCAAAGAAATAGCAGCTGTAGTTCTAGGACTAGTTTTATATTCTGAAGGAACAGTATGCTGAGAGTGTTTTGGAGGTGAAAAGTGTGTCTGATAGAGTGATGTTTATGAAGCTGGAAATTGATGGTGTAATGATGAATGTTGTTAGTGCATATGCTCCACAAGTTGGGTGTGCAATGGATGAGAAACAAAAATTTTGGAGTGAATTGGATGAAGTAGTGATGACTGTACCCAAGGGTGAGAGAGTGGTGATTGGAGCAGATTTCAGTGGGCATGTTGGTGAAGGGAACAGAGGGGATGTGGAAGTGATGGGTAGGTATGGTGTTAAACAAAGGAATGCAGAAGGTCAGATGGTAGTGGATTTTGCAAAAAGGATGGACATGGCTGTGGTGAATACGTATTTTAACAAGAGGGAGGAGCATAGGGTGACATACAAGAGTGGAGGAAGATGCACACAGGTGGATTATATTTTATGTAGGAGGGCCACTTTGAAGGAGATTGGAGACTGTAAAGTGGTGACCGGAGAAAGTGTCGTTAGGCAGCATAGGATAGTGGTTTGTAGGATGACGTTGGTTATCAAGAAGAGGAGGAAGAGAGTGAGGGCAGCACCAAGGATCAAGTGGTGGAAATTGAAAAAGGGTAATTGTGAGGTGGTGTTCAGGGATGAGTTAAGGCAGGCACTGGGTGGCAGTGAAGAGTTACCAAATAACTGGGTAACTACAGCAGAGCTAGTAAGGGAGACGGCTAGAAAGGTGCTTGGTATCACATCTGGACAGAGGAAGAACGACAAGGAGACATGGTGGTGGAATGAGGAAGTACAGGAGGATATACAGAGAAAGAGGATGGCGAAGAAGAAGTGGGATTGTCAGAGAGATGAAGAAAGTAGACAGGAGTATAAGGAGATGAGGTGCATGGCAGAGAGAGAGGTGGCAGAGGCTAAGGATAAGGCATATGAAGAGTTGTATGAAAGGTTGGACACTAAGGAGGGAGAAAAGGACCTGTACCAATTGGCTAGACAGAGGGACTGAGCTAGGAAAGATGTGCAGCAGGTAAAGGTGATAAAGGATAATGAGGGAAACATACTCACAAGCGAGGAGAGTGTTTTGAGGAGATGGAAAGAGTACTTTGAGGGGTTGGTGAATGAAGAGAATGAGAGGGAGAGAAGGTTGGATGATGTAGGGATAGCAAATCATGAAGTACAATGGATTAGCAAGGAGGAAGTAAGGATAGCTATGAAGAGAATGAAGAATGGAAAGGCTGTTGGCCCAGATGACATACCTGTGGAAGCATGGAGGTGTTTAGGTGAAATGGCAGTGGAGTTTTTAACCAAATTGTTTAATGAAATCTTGAAAAGTGAGAGGATGCCTGAGGAATGGAGAAAAAGTGTTTTGGTACCAATTTTTAAGAATAAGGGTGATGTGCAGAGCTGTAGTAACTACAGAGGGATAAAACTGATCAGTCACAGCATGAAGTCATGGGAAAGAGTAGTGGAAGCAAGGTTAAGAAGGGGCGTGATGATTAGTGATCAGCAGTATGGTTTCATGCCAGGAAAGAACACTACAGTTGCGATATTTGCTCTGAGAGTGTTGATGGAGAAGTACAGAGAATGTCGGAAGGAGTTGCATTGTGTTTTTGTAGACTTAGAGAAAGCATATGACAGAGTGCCTAGAGAGGAGTTGTGGTATTGTATGAGGAAGTCAGGAGTGTCAGAAAAGTATGTAAGAGTGGTACAGGATATGTACGAGGGTAGTGTGACAGTGGTGAGGTCTGCGATGGGAGTGACGGATGCGTTAAAGGTGGAGGTGGGGGTTACATCAAGGATCAGCTCTGAGCCCTTTCTTATTTGCAATGGTGATGGACAGGTTGATAGACGAGATCAGACAGGAGTCCCCGTGGACTATGATGTTTGCAGATGACATTGTGATCTGTAGTGAGAGTAGGGAACAGGTGGAAGAGACCCTGGAGAGATGGAGATATGCTCTAGAGAGAAGAGGAATGAAGGTCAGCAAGACTAAGACAGAATATATGTGTGTGAATGAGAGGGAGGATAGAGGAATGGTGAGGATGCAAGGAGTAGAGGTGGTGAAGGTGGATGAGTTTAAATACTTGGGGTCAATAGTTCAGAGTAACGGTGAGTGTGGAAGAGTGGTGAAGAAGAGAGTACAGGCAGGATGGAGTGGGTGGAGAAGAGTGTCAGGAGTGATTTGTGACAGACGAGTATCAGTAAGAGTGAAAGGGAATGTCTACAAGAGGGTAGTGAGACCAGCTATGTTATATGGGTTGGAGACAGTGGCATTGACAAAAAGGCAGGAGTTTGAGCTGGATGTGGCAGAATTAAAGATGTTAAGATTTGCACTGGGTGTGACGAGGGTGGACAGGATTTGGAATAAGTATATTAGAGGGTCAGCCCAGGTTGGAAGGTTTGGAGACAAAGCCAGAGAGACATGATTACATTGGTTTGGACATGTGCTGAGGAGGGATGCTGAGTATATTGGGAAAAAGATGCTAAGGATGAAGCTACCAGGTAACAGGAAAAGAGGAAGGCCTAAGATAAGGTTTATGGATGTGGTGAGAGAGGACATGCAGGTGGTTGGTGTGACAGAGCAAGATGCAGAGGACAGGAAGAAATGGAAACAGGTGATCTGCTGTGGCAACCCCTAACGGGAACAGCCAAAAGAAGATGATGATATATACATATATATATATATATATATATATACATATATATATATATATACAGCTAAAACTTTTCTATAGTTTTTTTTCTGATTGATCATGCAAGGGTGAGATTAAGGGGGCAATTGCCCCCAGCCCAAAGTGTTTCTGGGAGTGAACCAAAGTTCTTGACTTTTTTTCTGTACTGAAGGTCACTTTATGTAGCAAAACAACGTTGGCTTTCTACAGTTTAAACTAATATGCCATTTTTCCCTTTTTTTTGTTTGTTTTTTTTTGTTTGTCTCTTTGTTGAAGAGCTGAGAGAGGTTTGTATTGCCTATAGGAAGCCATTTGGTACAAATGTACCAAGTGGCTTGCTAGAGTATAAGCAGATGTGAAGAGCTTAGGGGCTATGAACTGGCAGGAAGTAAGAAGCTGATTAGTACAAATGTATCAACTGGTTTTGTACAGTGTAAGACAAAGTCCTGTTTTTTTTATATATTTAACTTCACTTGAAGAGCTGAGAGGAGAAGGCACTAAATCAGGAGCGCGCTCTAGGGGCTAGATGATCCAGATATGGCTATGCTTATAAACTAATTTGGTGCTTTTCCCTTAGTGTTTACTTTTTGCATCGACTTAATCTCAAGGCAGGCACAGTACTGAACTCAAAAAAATTCAGAGTCCAAACTGCATAGCACAGTGCCTTGCCTTGAACAGTATAAATTGTTTAAGAATGTGACAGTTTACGTATAGACCTTTCCAAACAATTTTCCTATATACATTATATTTCATCTAGTAATTTTAGAACTGCTGTTTACTTTGTAGTCATTATTTCAGTGCCTTTGCTGTCATTTCTGTAATAGCTCAAGTACCAGATTCTAAGAATTTTCAAGATTTCTCTTTTTTTGTTTGTCTGTTTGTTTTGTTTGTTTGTTTTGTTTTGTTTATCTGCTTAGCAAACCAGATATAGTTGTCAGTTTTGATTGTACATCACAGTTAAGTAGGAAAAATCAAGGGCACAATAAAAACCACCTACAGTTGGAAAAAATGAGCTACAAATGCTGTAAAGTTAAACAGCGCTGAAAAGACAAATGTCTGAGCAATTGGAATGCAGAGGAATAGGAATATAATTCCTCTGTGCTGTCAGCAAATTATAATCACACATTAGTAGAGGATAAGGCTATGCATTAGATATGATCAGAATGACACTGTGTCTAATGAAAGAAATTACGACAACATGAGTTAACAGTAAGCTTGACAAGGTTGTAGATAAGAAGCAACGGTAACAAAAGGTGCACAATATACATTATATGAGGAATGACCTTTGTGAAGGGTTACAGAAACACAAAGTCACTTGTAAGCTATAGTGGAAGTGTAAAAGAGGGGCTGGTCTCTAGAGCACATTGGCAAAGATCTAATATGAGAACACCATGTGCTGGTAGAAGTTATCTTATGTTTGAAATTACTGCTGGTGATAACCTTGATTATTTGCAAGTATTATGTTTCTTTATAGAGGGACATAACATTTGATTTTTAATGGATTAATTGTCCCTCTTCCCTAGGACAACTCTGCTTATTTTACTGTAATGAATCCAGCTGTGATACTAAAATCTGCATTTCCTGACAAAATCCTCTGAGTGTTTAATAATGTCTGTATAATAAAATTAGCTTATGTTCTGTTTCTTATAATTTATGCATACATTCATATAGCATACCACACTAATAGGTTTTAGAAGAATATACAGGTTTTACTCTAAAACCTTATTATCTAATGAAACTACTGCATTTCTAAAATACATGTGTATACACACACACACACACACACACACACACACACACACACACACACACACATATACATACACATAAATATATATAAATATAATTACGTATAAATATAAATATATACATACATATATATATATATATATATATATATATATATATATATATATATATATATATATATATATATATATATATATATATATATGTGTGTATGTATATATATATATATATATATATATATATATATATATATCTGCTATACACACACACACACACACACACGTATACTTGTAAACCACACAACTAGTGTGTAACAGTGTATCCCAAATAACATTCATTCCATTTCTGATACATACAGTTACATATCTTGCATTTAATTTCTCCCTGCAAACCAGAGTTCAAGGACGAAATAATGTAATGGTGATGGCTCTTCACAGAACTGTGCTACAGCTCAGGTTGGTCATAGTGCCACTGAGCAGCATGTGAAAATTCACTTTTTGAGCACAATAAATGGAAGCTGCCCAGGAGATATTGGAACTCGCTGGCAGGAATGCTGACTATTTTGAAATAACAGCTGAATTACAGTGTTTGTGCAGTCGCAGTATTCCTTAAAGCTGATCTACTATTGATGTGAAGAAGCATACCCCCACAGTGCAATTATTTACTCCCCTGAATAGGGGTGAATGAATTCAGTTACTATAATTGATTTTACTGTTTGTGAAATTATATTCAGATCTGTTATGAAGTAATCACCTTTTATGAAATAAACATGGGGGATACAGAAATGCAGCAGATCAGTGCTTTTATTGAAAGGCTATGTTAACGTACCTGCATATTAATGTTCTCTGATATTAATAAGGGTGTAGTTCATCATAGCAAACTCAGAATAATATACCATGTTGGATTTCTATAACAAGGCTTGATTTAAAATCATTTATTCTGCAACTCATAAGACAACATCTGTGCAATAGAAATAAAACTGAATATCTAAAAATTTTAAATAATGCAGGGGATGTCAAAGACATTATTTGTAAGAATGATTAAGAAATGGGTATATCTAGCAACCAAACTTAGATGATATTTAACCATTTCAAAACTGTATATATTAGGGAATGCCCATCTTAACTTTATACTTATCTGTAAGTGTATTTTATTCACCTATGCTATCATCTGGATGGTGGTACCTGTTTAATTTTATATGTGTGTAAACTCACTTGTCAGATTTAGATATTGCATTAATTCTATCTTGGTTTGATCTTAGTTTACTTAAATTTGGAAGTATTTATAAAGGATTCAGTAAACAGGAATGTATTGCTGCTTTATCATATACAACGTTCTTCATAGGTTCAGAGGTGCATACAAACTAACGACCACTAGGTACTTTAAGCCTAGCCATACATCCCAGATCTCTGACAAGTTCTGATACCCTTGATAAGTGTAAGTTTTGGCTTAGGAGATTAAACATTTTTTCAGGCTGCTGAGACATAGGTGGCAAACCAGAGATGAATTTCCTGTTCCCCATCCAACTGTCCAAGTTACGTTTGAATTGGGTTAGGGAGGAACTCTGCTTCCCATGGATGGGGAGGCTGTTTGAGAAAAGGGACAGTCTCTGGGATACATATCTGTCTTTCCAGTAAGTCCTTTTTATATTACAAGTGATGTTTAATATTTTTAGACTAGGTGATTCTGGTGCTGTTTGTTTTGTAGATATGCAGGAGGTCATCAGGGTGGGATCTGACAATACCTTGCATGCCAAGCAAAGATCTCCCCTATGCTTTTTCTGTCATTAAAATACTATATTTTTGTAAGATCACAAAAAGAAAAGTATTAACCTTGACACTACAAATGATGAATTGTCAGCAGATGCATAGACTGACTAATGCAATACTTTAAAAAATAGCAATTTCTTTTGAAGGGAGGCAAGTGCTCCTGACAACACATGGAAGGCTAACATCAAGGTTGCACTGCCATGAAGAAATAGCAATAACTGTATAAGAGCTACACTTAAATGCATGGTTCTTTCTGTTTGCCAGCAGTGACTATATCCAGTGATGTTACCACAACTTTAGATTTATAGGTAAGTACTAGGCTATCTACACTTGGATGCCATTTTAAGCCTAGCCAATTTCCATTCAAAGGTGAGAATCAAACCCTGAACCTTGTGTGTATGAGGTAAACACCTAAACCATTATGTCAACCTCAACCACATTCTCCATTTAATAGCTGGTGGCCACTGTTACTGAGCTTTTGGGTACTTCTGGTTGATATTATATTTATTTTAATATTGTCATTGCATATTGTCATTCTCTTTGCATGAGCTCAAACTGGTACACAGAAATAGCAAACATCAACATTTGTTTCCTGGCAACTTTTCTGTTGAGATCTATTTGTATCCACAATTAATCACTTGGGCTGACATGCACAGAATTGTTTATTGTGCAGCTACATTGAGGTTACTAATGCTTATAATTAATTTCACTGCTTTTCTGTATTTTGATACCAGATAAGTAGGATACATAGTGGAGTTTTGCAAATTATATTGTTTGTTGTGCACTTGATCTCTAAAGCTGCTGTATTTTTGCAGGAACTTGACTTTTGCCTAGTGGAACTTCTACTGATGAAGCTGTATTTGAATTTACCTGTTTCCCAATACTTGACATTTGTTCATTGTGGAGGTAATGCTGTAATCACTTCACTGTCAGTTTCAGCAATTGCTGTGAGTGCAGTAGATAAATAATTCCTCAGCTTGTCTGTCCCTTTTTCCATCTGTGACGTGCCTCCTCTGGACCAGTAATCAAGAAGCTTGAATCCTCACCACTGACACTGGAAAGGGACATTCATTTGGAATAAAAATAGATACACACAGTATTTCCAGATGTAGCTGTATGCATCAAGTGCAATTTCCCTTAAGAGCACACAGGAAACACACTCAGTCCAGGGTATGGGTTTTTCTTTCTCTCTCCAGGTCCCCAATAAGACTCCCCACTGGCATAGCTGTAGAGTTGAGTCCTCCAGTTGAGTGTTCAAGCCAAGTTTTCCAGCACCCTCTCTGTGAAACCAGTGCTTCATGTCCCTTTTCCAGGTTGCTGACACCCACACTCTTTGAGATTTGATTTGCACACACACACACACACACACACACACACACACACACACACACACACACACACACACACACACACACACACAGCTACTCTAAGGCTCTTACAAGGGTACCCAATTATACTGAGTGAAGTTAATATTAACACCAATGATAGTGTTTGACCAATGCAGTAAGGCTTTCAGGAGTAGTCACAGAATCACCAAATAGATATAAGTACTCTCAAAGGTTAAAATATTCTCTAAAGAACCAGCCACAATTAAAACTTTAAATACATTTAATAATAAATAATAAAAGAACATGAAAATAAGGAATATCTATTTACAATAAAAACTGGAGTTTCAATCACAGAAAATATTAAAATAACACAGATGAGTAGATTCAGACAGATACAGAAAAACAGTTCTTTACTAATCTCACTATATTTTCCTGACTGATCTAAAGAATTACTATTCCCGAGTCACTTACTAGAGCAAGGCAAGATGAAGTAGATGAGGGGTTCGTCTTTGTCAGGTGCCAAAACCAGACTGTAATGAGATGTCTCATTTAGTATTATAACATCACATCAGTCTGTATAACAGAATGACATCACATACATCTGGTCATCTGACTTCTGGTTCCCATACTACCCTGATGACTAGAAACCACCAGGATTTAGTACATATATGTCAATAATATACACACATAGGGCTTTGCTAAGATCTGTTGCAGCTTCTGGAAGTCATAAAACCATTTCAACACTTCTCCACTTCCAGGGTAGCAATTAGTTCCATGCCAGAGACAACACTGCTGATTCTTAGTCATTGTTTTCCCAGACATTTTGTCTCTGGCTGCAATCAGAACTGTAAGATACAATCTTTATGGCCTACCAGGTAATTTAATTTTAAGCTATTTTTCAAGGTTAGCTGGAGCTGAACTTAACCTCTTCTCTTCCAGTATCCCCTGTTACAATATTAATTTCAGTAGTTATAATACAGTCTGACATACAGGTATATTTATTTGCTGCACAGCAGGACACACTGTTGGTACATTTTAACACAAGCAGTTTTAAAAATACATTTTCAACACAAGCACCTGTACAAATCAGTTTGATATACAAATGACATATAATTCTTTACAAAATTCAGCTAGCTCTACTGGCATATGTTACACATCCACTGTTCTACTTCTCTGGGCATAGCTGGGAATACCTTACATTGTCACACCATAATATAATTTAGCAATAATCCAAGATTGGGTATGGGCAAATCATGCATTACCCACACACAAGAGTAGGTTATGGCTATTATGCAATGACATAATTTAAGAAAATTCTCACCTTTTCTAAATAATGCTATTAGATAAAAAGACTGGACTACTCTTCTGCCAGCTTCCTGTAGTCTAGGCATCCAAAATATGCACTGGACTTGCTCTGTCTGTACATAGAAATGGCTGTACACCTCATTATATGCTATACTGATTACATGATTTCTTTTGGCTTTCTGAAATCCAGATGTGTGTCGTTTGCTATGGCCGTTGCCTGGTTGAACTCCTCTTTGACTGACAGCTTCTAGAAAAGAGTTATACATATAATCTCTTCTGGCTCTTCCCTCCCTGTAGAGAGATTTCCTCAAGGCTTTTCTTGGCAGCTTGTCCTTCATGGTCTATGCCTCCAGAAAACAGTACAAGAAGGTATGGGACAATTTATCACAACAATGTTGATAAAGGCAAGCTCTTTCTCTCATGTAACCTATTAGTTTAGGGCAATGCATATACATTGGAAGGACAAGGGTGGCCACGGTGGTGCAGCGGTTAGTGTTGCCACCTCACAGCAAGAGGTTCTCTGGTTCGATCCTCGGCTGGGGTGCCTTCTGTGCAGAGTCTGCATGTCCTCCCTGTGGTCATGTGGATTTCCTTGGGGTGCCTCGGTTTCCTCCCACATCCCAAAGGCATGCTGTAGGTGGATTGGACACACTAAATTGGCCCTAGGTGTGAGTGCATACATGTGTGTGCCTTCTGTGGAAGGTTGGGTGCTGGGCTGGCAACTCGACACCGTAAAACTCCACTGACAATCATGAGCGGACAGTGATCCGCTGTGGCGACCCCTAATTGGGAAAAAGCTGAAAGAAGAAAAAGAAGATACATTGGAAGGACAATGATTTAACCAATTATTATGAGTTGTTTTAGGTATATTAATTTATTCCACTATTATGAGATGCAGGTGCATTGATTTTTCTATTATTACAGAATTTTACAGGTAGCTTGATTAATTCATTACTATGAGATGCTGCAGGTGCATTGGTTTAACAAATTATCATGGTATGACAGACATGCAGTGATTTAGCTTTTATTATGGGATTCTGCAAGCCCATTGTTTTAACCCATTATTATGGGATACAGCAAGTGTACTGAAGTTCTGTTTTAATAATGTCTTTGACTAGATTCTAACCAGTTTACTCTAAATCCTAGTAAGACTGAGTTGTTCACTATGCTGACATCTGTAGATGTTGTTACTCCTCATATTAAGGATGGCTTCAGGCTTGGAAGTGAAAAGTTGAGTTCTGCACCTACAGGGTAGAGTTATAAGGTGCTTTGTGAGATGTTTAAGGAGCTATCATGAGTAGTTTGATGTTCCCTTTCTCATCTAAGAAATACCACCATGATATTTAAGGAGCTATTGTCAGTAGTTCGATGTTCCCTTTCTCATCTAAGGAACACCACCATGATAATTAAGGAGCCTTCATCATTAGTTTGATGCTCGCTTTCTCATCTAAGGAATACCACCATGATAATGTCCTTATTCCTCCAGATGGCCTATGAATGGGTGTTAGGTAATAGCATTTTTCTGTACTGGACTGTTGCAATGCCTTCCACCTGTGGCAGCCTGCAGGTAACTTGCATTGACAGTAGATGGTGGAGAACATAGTAGCCAGGTTACTAACTGTGCTCCTGCAGAGGCAAATATCACCTCTGTTTTGCAACCTCTGCAGTGCCTTCTTTTTAGGTTTCAGACAATCTACAGTATGTTTCTTTGCATACAAATCCCTTACATTAGCCTTTATCACTTTTTTAAAGAGCTTTGTGGGATACATTTGCCTGCTAGAAACCTCTGCCCAGTCACTGAGGATCCATAGAGTTTGCTTTGACACTGGTTGGTCTGTGATCATTTATACTGTCCCTTTCAACCCAGAGGAATTGTCTGCTCTTCTTGTTAAGGAGACTGTCATACTCTTTTGATGTTTTATTCACCCAAGCTTTCCAATTGTTTTAACAAATACAACTCAACTACAGTTATTGTTATATTGATCTTAAAGTTATGAAAAACACCAAAAATGAACTCTTTATTTGATTCAATATTGCCTTGTATCATTCTCACTTAGACATAGCACTTTATTTAATCAGTTTGCAAATATAATACAGATTACATTTCCAAATAAATGTTCTTTTTAGTATTTCAGTTTATAAAATCATTAAATTCTTACATACAGTAGCTGTTTTAGATGGTATCCCCATATTTTCCAGTTTAGATGGCTTTCCCTGCTGGGTAATTTATGCCATCATTAATGTTTGTATTTTATAACAATTCTATATACTTTGAAAACAACAGAGTGTCTTGGATTCTCCCCTGCCACTCTTTACTACAATTTGATTTTTTCCCTCCCCCACCCCCCAAGTGATTGCTCAGGTGCAAGACACCAAAGGTTTTAAAAACCCTGGATGCCAAATTTGCTCTGCTTTTGCAGCTGAAAGCCCTCCAAGTGTATCATCTCTAGTAAGTGCACACGTATAAGGAAACAGTAGCCCAGCAAACTGTCCCTTGCCCCACTCTCTCTCTCCACAAAGTTATTTCTTCATTCCCTCACCCATACAACAATTTTACTTAAATTCCCAGTAGGTCCACTGTGCTAAATTAAACACTAACTCTGCTTCTCTTTACCTTGGTGTCTTAGATGGCACTGACTTGCTGCCTACCTTAGTTCCAACTTGCAAATGACTTACTGCTGCGATTTGCCTCAATCAGTTCTACCCACTCAATCCCACCCTCACTGCGCTCGGGCTCACTCCACTCCCCTACCCTATTCTTAATTCCCACCCACCCCCACTTCACCTAAATTTATACTTAAGCATAACCACACCCAGTATTAAATCTTACATTAAACCAACCAGTTCCACACCCTACTACATTAGTCCCTCCCCTCACCTCATCTTCCACTCTCCACCTCTCCAGTCAGGCAGAAGTACATAACATGCAATAGTCCCAAAAAAACCCTACTAAAGCAACCACTTACATTTCTCTCACATTATATCTATCCCATACTACTTTTACTATTCATAAATTATTCTCTATCTACTGCAACTTTATACACCAGCTCAACCTCAAAATGAAGCCTTTTAATACAACACTCCTTCATATCGCTACTAGCTTAACACTAATAATCCTACTCTCTCTCTCTCCACTTATGACACTCACTTACTATCCACTACTGCCCCTCCCTGGCAAACCTCCTCATTCCACTACCCAAGTTGTTCACAACAACACGCTGTAGCCTCAACCCTGTTCTACACCACATATATAGACTAGCACACAATCAAAGTCCTCACTCATCATCCCACATCACCAGTAGCTCTGAAATATTCAAAACTTCGACACAAACTCTCCAAGCTCCTTTTACACATAATTATGCATTTGAGGTGCTCAGAAGATATTCACCCTAATCCTTGCCCCACCCCCAAATGCAGTTCATTAGCCATCCCCTCATCATCACTTGCTATGCTCCACCATAAAAGCAAATCTTCTCTTCTTATCCTTATATGAATGTAAAAGCATAGCAAAGTACATGACCTACATGCCCTAGTATCCTTTTATTCCCCTGACATCATAACACTAACAAAAACATAGCTTAAAACAGATATCAGTAGCAATTAAATTACTGCCCCAGTTACAGCATCCTACATAAAGATAGGAAAAATAAAAAAGGAGGATGTGTAGCTATCTTATTCAAAGATAACCTTATACTAGACATTCTGGACCTCTCTGTACCTGAATTTGATAATGCAGAATTAATATTTGCTAAGTTAACAAGTAACCCCCAAAACACCTAAATATCATAGCTGGATACATTCTACCAGGCAGCAATATCCCCAGACTTGAAACTATACTACAATGGACCTCCATATTTCTCCCATAAGAAACTATACTATTAGGTGACTTTAATATTGATTGGCTCCTTTGTTGCTCTCCAAACCCTACATCCCATGTAAACCTTTACAGCTTTACCCAACTCATCACATCTCCCTCTAGGGCTGATACAACTTCTAAGTGTCAATCCTCCCTGCTTAGCAACCCCAAGCCCTTATCCCACTCAGGCTGTCTCCCTGACTGCCTTAGTGACTACAACCCAACCTTTCTCCTAAGAAACCACATTCATCAAAACTGCCAGCCTTCCATCTGTCTAATTAGAAACAAAAAAAAACTTTGATCCAAACAGGTTTATCTCTGCCCTAAAAAGCTGCAATTGAGAGCCTCTCAAGCACCCGCCTGTAGGAGAAGCCATTCTCTCGTTTAACTCCAGCTTCCTAAACATACTCAACTATCATGCCCCCCCCCCCACAGAACAATTAAAGTGAAATCAAAATACACCCCCTGGCTAAGTAAAGAATCCAGATCCCTACTCAGAACCAGAGATAAAGTCTGGGAACAATATTGTAAAATCAAATCCCATATCACTAAACAAACCATCCTAGAACTCCGAAATAAAGCAAAAATAAAAAATAGTAAAAATCAGACAAAAGCAACTACTATTACAACATACAGAATAAACATCAAAATAACCCTCAAATATACTGGGCAGCAGTTAATAATATATTGCATTCAGAAAAAACAACCACTCCCACCCCAACAACAGCCAACAACTCCATGAACTTAGCCACTCATTTTACTACTTTATTTCACAAAATCAGTTCAACAACTTGCAGTGAGACAGACCAGCTCCAACCACACTCCTCCTACCCCAAACCACAATAGTTTACACCCTCCCAAAAGCAACAACCAGTTTACACTAAACCGAGTCTCCACTAACACCATCAAAAAACTAATAAATAAACTTAAGCCCACTACCTTAGCTGCCAACAATCTCCATGCTGACTTCCTGCAAATTGCAGCAGTAGCAATCACATACCCTGTATCTGTACTTATAAACAGGTCATTATCTGAAGCTTACGTCCCCACCATCTGGAAAATCTCCCACATCTTACCCTTACACAAAGGAGGTAACTCCACTGAACTAATAAACTATCTCCCAATTGCAATTCTATCCCCTCTCTCAAAAATTCTGGAAAGGGTCATACACACCCAACTTATCAACTATCTCCTTACACACAAGCTCCTAATACCCAACATAGTTTCGTCCCACTCACAGCACCACCACAGCCCTACTGTCCTTTACTAACACAGTTAACCAGTATACAAACAATGGTTAATTTGTATCGGACATATTCCTGGACCTGTCCAAAGCCTTTGACATGTTTAGCCACTCTAAACTCATCTATGTCCTCTCCTCCCTAAGCCTAAGTCACTCCACTATCACCTGGTTCCAAAGTTACCTAGCAGAATGTCAAAAGGCTATCCGCTGGCAACAAGATCTTTCACCCCTTCTCCCTGCCACCTTAGGGGTTCCCCAAGGCTCCATCCTTGGACCTCTTCTTTTTTTCTTTTTACCAACCAGTTCGACTCAGCTACATCTCAGGCTTCAGTGGTTCACTACGCTGACGACACTACCCTGATTTGCTCAGCTTCCTCCCTCAAAGACCTCCATTCCATTACTCAAGATTCCTTCTTATCTGCTGAATACTGGTTCACTAGCTCCCAACTTATCCTAAATCCCAACAAAACAAAACTTCTTCTCTTCTACCGAACCAGATACACCTCTCCGTCCACAACCTTCAGTATCCTCTCTAAAAATAAAACTATTACCCCAACAAACCATAACAAATTACTAGGAGTGGAAATTGACAATAACCTGAAATTTGATATTCACATTGCCCAATCCATTAAAAAAGTTGACAAAAAAGGTATCCTATACAGAAACAACAGATTTCTGACAAATAACACAAAAGCCACCACTGTCAGAACCCACCTCCTCATAACTCTCCTGTATGCCTCCCCAATCTTAATCAACCTCCACAAGACAGATCTAGCTAAACTTGAAGCCTGTTACAATAAAATCTCCAAGTTTGGCACTAATGCCTCATACAAGTCACATCACTGCTCATCGCTTAAGCAGCTCAATTGGCTTGAACTCCCTCAACTTCTTCTCTTTAATCAACCTACCTTCACCCATAAAATACTCTAACATTCAGAGGTATCATTCAGCCATATTCCTCCTCAAGACCCCTTTGCTCCAGCAACAAACTACTTCTACACACCATCAAAGCTAACAATTCTGCAGGTGAATCACTTTTTTCCAACTACGTCTCCAAACACTGGAATAATCTACCTAACTCACTAGTAACTAACTCCTCAAAACTTCAATTTAAAAAAACTTCTAAGAACATACCTTACTAACATCTGGCTCTGCACCTACAACTCCTCTGGATAACCTATTCCACCCTTTCACTCTAGTGGTAGTTTCTTTTTAACCGTACATAATCATTTGGATATATCCACTAAATATAAACAAACATTTTTTATGTAAATTACTGTTGCTCTATTTATTGTTTCTGAAACCACTATCTTGGAGCTTTTCTCCCTGGGTCTCCACTGAAAAAGGACTTGTGTCCAGTTGGACTTTCCCAGTAAACACATGTAAAATAAATAAATAAACAAGATGTTAATATGACCACATATTTAGAGGAATTTAGATTTTCATGTATATGGAGACAAATAAAAATTCATGTTATCATTTGAATCAAAGACTTCAATGTGTAACAAATACACTTGGATTTGTGGAACTGATACTTTA
Organism: Protopterus annectens; assembly: GCF_019279795.1. Lineage (NCBI taxonomy): Eukaryota > Metazoa > Chordata > Ceratodontiformes > Protopteridae > Protopterus > Protopterus annectens. The sequence goes on along the minus strand of NC_056735.1, from coordinate 1,656,536,928 downwards.
CCACAGAAGCTGAGTCCACAGATTTTGTCTTGAGTAGCTGCAGCAACTCAGCCCCTGCAGTTTTCTGAGATTACTAGAACAGGATACAGTTGAGCTAGGGGAACCAAGTATTCAGAACATTTATTCTCCTGGGATGGTGACTGCCTACCTTGACATTATTTGGACCTTAGTTTGAGAGATAAAACTATAAGCAGTTAGAATCTCATTGGGAAGAAATGAAACATAAAACCAGTCAGCAATCCATGAATGAAACCACGTACAGAAATATCCCACCTCATTCATGAAGCCATGTATGGACATATCATAAGCTACATCTGGAAAAGTATAAAAGAATAAAGTTAAGGACAAGGAATTATGATGATGACAACCCTCATTATTCAAAATTTGTAAGACCTCCTGACATATTAAACTATGTTATATTGCAGTATATTTGATTGATCCTAGAAGGAGACAATAAACCTGCCTATTCTGTCCTTTAATTGCATTCAGCATTCTGCCATCCCTATATCCCTGTCTTTTCCTCACTGCTTCTCCACATGTTCCATACCCTCTTGAGTGCCCCCATAAATTATCTCTCAAATACCTATACCATGGGTTCACCACCCTCTCTGTGAAAAAGTACTTTTGCAGGCCCAGGAAATAATTAGTTGTTGCTATATGTTGATAATGTTCATCCGGCTCTCATCTTTGCTTCCTCTTCAGGACAACTACTTCACATGTCCATGCTATAAAGTTGTACATCTATATAAGACCACCCTTGCATCTGGACAAAAGAGATCTAACTCTGCTAATCTCTGATCATATGTTATTTAGTTAGCTTGTTTACCATGATAGTACACTTATCACAATAGACAATTTGCAGACACAGTCCAGGTATCCTTTCCCATATATCCCACACACACCCTCTCCCTACAAGTAGCCTATCACTGTCCTTGTATAGCCCACAGAATGCAAGTTGCCACCTGACTAGGGGCCTTAGCTGCTGATCCTACCCATTCCTTTTGTGATACAACCTTAAGTGTGATCAACATCCCCAGATCATTTTTCTGCCCTGTTGCCATCAGTTCTACTCCAGTTCTACTCCCCAGGTGATATATTACACCAGGGCTGTTGGGGGCCCAGGTGGAGTACCTTGGATGTATCTTTACTGATCCTCAACTACCACCTTCCAGGGCCTTTCCAAACCCTTACTTCCCTCATTTGTCACCTGTTGCACCTAACTTTGTGTCATCAGTTAAGAAGCTGAACATGTGCTTCTTTTCTTCAGATATTTCAGACATGAATATGCTGAACAGTACTGGATCCAGAACCAACTCTGCTGGGTAGTTTTCTTACTTTTCACATTGCTGGTGTCACCACCTCTCACTGCTTTACCAACCCTTCCCTTATTCCTAGCAGTCACCTATGTCAGTTTGAGTCAAATTCCTTAGTGAAAGCCAGGTAAACAGCATCTGCCACTACTCCCGTCAATAATCGCACCACTTTTTGACTTATTGTCAGATAGTTGTGATTAAATATATCTCAGAATATGTTGAGTCATCTAATATAATAATAGCAATATTAATAATACTAATAATGATAATAATATTAATAATAACAGTAATGATCTTATGTCACCTAAGTCATTAGTGAGAAGGCTTTCTCAAAGACTGGTCCTGGCTGCTGTAATCAACTTTTTAAATAGGTCGGGAATCAAAACAATGCCACAAGGGTTCCTAAACAAGTTAAAATAATATGTTTTATTCAAAATGAATGTAAATTATTGTGGGAAAATGGTCAACAGATGCCTACTTAATAGCAAATTAAAATGGAAAACAGATGAAGATGCAAATTTGTAAGCAATTATGTTGGAAACTCATTTTCATAAAATGTACATAAGTAAACAAATTCTTGTGTTGAAATTTTGAAGAGTGTTAAGATATTAATATATTTCACAGCTTAGGATGTTAAACAATTTTCTTATATTAACATTTTATTAGATTATTTGGTCTCACTAACTGCTAACTATATATATATATATATATATATATATATATATATATATATATATATATATATTAAAATAGACTATAAAGTTATCATGTTATATCAGCCCTATTTGAAATCATCTCATGTAGGATTGTATCAACAGTAAATCATTTAAACTGTCTTCAAAACAGCTTTTTATAATGTTTATGCTTGTATGCACTCTACAAAGTGTCTGAATCATAGCTGAAAGGGGTCTGCAGACAAGCCCACCTACCAAATGGATAAATAAAAATAAAATCTTCACATAACTTTCGAATGCATGTGTAAAACTTTCAGATGTTAAACACTACAGTATTTATTAGATGTAAACATGTGCTTGCACTTGTAAATATTAATAAAGTATGTTTCTTTAAAAATTATTTCAGCAGAAATTTTCATCAGTTGGACAAGTGCTGTGGGCTTACTGCTATTCTATCTGCCTGTTTCTCTCTTTGTCTTTTCTTTCAGTGACTGCATACGATTGATAATACAGCTGTTGCTGTGCATGCATTAATATAACCACCACCTGACCCCCTGCTAACCCTATTATGTGAACCATGGCCTAATTTAGCCATGTGAGCTGAAACAAGAGCTACTGTGGGAGGTATCTCTGCCAGACCAGGACACCCACTGAAGTGATAACAAATCATAAGCTACTCATCAAAATCCTTTTTCTGTGATACACTACTGCCCCTGATCTTCTTCCCAGCCGACCTTCTCCTAATCTTTCTAATGGAGCTGCCTAGTTCTCTCACTTAATTAGCTCCCTACATTGTCAGTATAGGGCTCTCTGGTCCTAACCACCATGTTCTGATAACAGGAAAGTCAATATTTCATCCAAAGACCTCTGGCATATCCTTTCCCCCCATGACAAACCTGTAGCAATGTTAAGAGCACAAAGAACGCACACATAATGAATGTTGACATTACCTTCTGATATGTCAGGCCTTACCTTGCCTTCCCTAGCTATGTCTGGCTAAAAAGAAAATGTCTTGTTAAGGTCTGCTAACAAGAATGTTGCTGTTCTTCTCAGTGATGAAAATACAGATTTATTTTATCCTGTTATCTAGCTGGTTGGAAGATTCGGTGAATGAAAGTCACATACCACATACTTCTGGAAATTAATAGACATTAGGCAAGCAAATATTCCGTTAGCTACAAATACACTCTACTTCATAGGGGTAGAAATATAAGTTTAATTTTTTTTTTCTTGAACTAACAAAAGAAAACTAGGGAATAGTTTCTGTGACAGGAGATAATGTTTCAAAAGAAGTGTTTTAGCTTCCATCGCTTTGAAAGTGACATTTATGGAGAATGACTCTTGTCATCTAATGATTAATGAGTTCCTACATTCATTATCTAATGTAGATGATGTACATGATACTGAGTGCATACATGGAATAGTCAGTCAGGCAGGTTTCAAAATTAATTTCTACATATTGTGTACACACAAGTATCCCAATACTATAAAGTCAGGTGAGCACAGGCACATCTTTAAGAACAGTGAATACAACATCATTGCATAGCAAAGGTAAGACGTACAAGAACAGTTAACGTCCCTTATGATCCATTACAGAGACTAGAGGCAGTATCGATGCTATGTAAACCACAGCTATGGAAAGAGAAAGAGAATTTCAGACCAGTTCATTAAATATTACCTTTTAACAATCACTGTCCACAAACATCTCCTCCAAACACACAGAAAACACTATAAGGTATAAGGCTCACATCCCTTCAGAGCTCTGTGTATTCAGTGACAACCCTGGTCTTAACAGTGACATGTCAAATTCTTCATTATAGCTGAAATATTTCCAAATATATCTGATGACCTTGACTTGAAAGAAGTGAAAACAATGTCAGTCTTCTATGCTGAAACTAACAAGTAAGCTGTACAGTCATTGAATATTAGAAACTAATACCACATACCTAATGAAACACTATTCCTTTCATTGCTATGTATCCTTTCATTGCTATGTATCCCGGGTACATTCATCTAAATTCATTTATACTCACCCTGCTGTGACATATGCTAGCCCAGAGCACTACATGTGTGGATGGGTAGCATCTAAGTAACATGCCACCACTTGAAAACAAACCACAACTGATGCAGGAAGGAGTTAAATGTAATCATCTTACATTGTTGAAATGCATTTCATTTCTTTAAGATGATAAAGTAAATTAGTGTGGGAACTACCAAGGGTACCAGTTGTCCTAGCTAGGGCTCTGAGTTAAGGTCTCTGAGCAAGCATTTCATAGGTTGTCATGATATTTACAACCAATCCTTAAAGAATGCAGTACAGTAGAGATACTGATTACTTCAAAGTAAATCTGTGAAATGCCAAAATGAGGCAGACATCTCACACCTTGGTACACAACGAAATGTCACACAAGTCATTCCTCTGATAATTTTCTATGTGTTTTACTGGTGACCTGGTTTCTAAATGAAAGAGTTGATTATGGCTAAACCACATGGTTCCTCAAAGACATACACGGGGAAATACAACTTGCGCCAGTATCACGCTATTACAGAGAAGTCGGTGTTTAATTTTACACTGCCACTCATTGGTGCAGAATGTGTTGTTGTCGAAAAAGTAATACTAAATAATACCTGATCTAGCTGTGTAGCTCTAAGACTGGTATCCTATAGCAGATAATATCTGTAAAGTGATTGTTAATGCTCTACATTCTGCACATGTATGTTATTTACAGCTCCAACCTTATGCTGTACAGAGTTATCTACATTAATGTAGTCTGCCTGTCATCTATTTCTTAAAGAAGCTAATCTTGTAATGTGAGCCCCAAGCCTTTCCTTGTGTAGGTATATTATTGGTTTGTCAGCTTCTATAAACATTTCCTTAGAGTTTGCCATCAGATCAGGAAGTCTGGATCAAACACTAGTTGCCTGGCAGCTCTCCACCTGTTCTCAGTGAGCATCTCTGGATTCCAGTCATATACTGAATTACTAGAATTGAAATACATGCTGGCACTATCAACAGATGGAAAAGCAGCTCTTTTGGCCATCTCTTTTAAGCAATCCCAAAGTGTGGCTGTGGTAAATAAACAGTAATATATAAGGGAGAATTTTGTTTGTTATTTTATTACACTAACATCGCTATCAATAATTAGAAGGGTACCATCATTTCTGAAGAGCTGCAAATAAATGAACTGTTAAGCATTTTATTAAAATGCGTCAAAGCACGTATTGACCAAATACATGACTGAGTTGAGAAGGGCATGATTTTTTTAAATATTTTAAATCACACTACTCCATCCCTATCCATAGTTTGAAGGATCGTGGCATTGAGAAGTAACATATGCCATGTGTTAATCATAAACAGCAGTCTCTGATTTTAAGTTGCATAGCTGAAGCTGAGAGTACCTGATGGATTAAAAATTTGTTACCATGGAGATTCATATGGCTTTGCTGCAATGCTCTGTAGATGCTATAGAATTTTTTCCTTTGGTTATATAAATTGTCTATATATAGGTTAATGTTAGAAAGCTGAATATGTAGAGTTCAAGAAGAAAAACAAAGTTATCAAGAAATCAGAAGAAATGCAGTTGAATCCATTTTTGTGTACCAATAATAATTACAGTAAACTCTCAGTTAACCGGCACCCATGGGGATTGGTAGATGCCGGATAACTGTAGTTTTTGGTTGCTTGAGAGTTACTTTTAAAAAAAGGCCTGACTAATACTGTACCCTATACTATTTGTTTGGTTTGACTTGTTCTCAGATTGGTGAGAGAAGAAATTTATTTATATCTTCCTTTTTAAAACTCTAAAACTCTAAAAATGTAAGGTATGTTTCTGCGAGGGTAAAACAGAAAGTGCAACACATGAAAATTGACTGTATTTCTTCGATATTCTTTTGCTGATTGCTTAAGAATGCCAGTTGCTTGAGTTCCTGTTAACTGAAAGTTTACTGTATTAGTCTTACTGATGTCATGATGACTACACCTATTATTATTTGAAAAACACCTTTGAAGTATTTACCTTATTTCATATTATGGAAGCAACACCTGCATGGGACTTCTGATGAACTCCTGAAAAGGAAAATAAAGTAAGGAAAAGGTGTATCAGATATCAAGTACAGGAATACCTTTCATTTTATCTAGATGAGATTGCTGCACTCTCAGAGAGAGAATAGTAGTTGTTCACTTTCACAAGTAACGGTGTGTTTTGAGGTTGGTATAGTTAGATAAGTAATAACAGTTATTGTTGTTATTGTTGTCTTTCGGCTTTTCCCAGTTAGGGGTCGCCACAGCAGAACTCCGGTCTGCTAATGATTGGCAGTAGATTTTGACGAACACCGAAGTGCCAGCTCGACGTTCAAACTTCAACGAAGGCACGCCCATTTACGCATGTCTTTCGAATGCCCACCCAACCGCGGGGAGGACATGCAGACTCCACACAGAAGGCACTTCCTGCACTCCAGCCGAGAATCAAATAGGAGAACCTCTTGCTGTGAGGCAACAATGCTACCGCTGCACCACCGCGGATTATAAGCAATAACAGTTACTCATATTATATTAATCCCTGTGATTTGCAGGTAACCTTTGTAAGGCTTTTGTTGCTGCATTTCAGTAGCTTCTGGGGGAACTGGATAATAATATTGCATTATAAAAAGTCACTTTAAATGTCTCATTTCAGATAACTTCATCACTCAGGCATTCAAGCCATCAAATAAATATTTATAATTATCTAGATATGTACAGATAAAAACAGCTTTGCCAAATATACTACATTATGATTCTTTTTCACCATAGCAATTTTTTGTTTCTTTGTACCATATGCTAAAATAAACACTGGCATCATCTGATATGCTTTACTGAAAACCTGTCCTACTTAACATTTTCTCTGCTTGATAAAGAATCACATGAAACCTTGCAAAAGAGTTCCCCTTATTTGTCATTCATGATAACACAATCTAACCTGCAATGCACTGGGTTTCTGGTAGATAGTATTGATGACTAAAGCTCTAAGCTGTGCTGCTAACTGCGCTCAAGGTAGAGGGTTTGATTCCTTCATTTGCCTATTGTGTAACTTTAGCAAGTCACTTAACTGGACAGTTCTCCAGGGTCAGCCCTGAAAAGGGACAGTTTGTCCAGTGGGTTTACCCAGTCAACAAAATTGGTAAAAAAATGCCTTATTTATCTTAATGATAGAAAGCAGATAGGCCACTCGATTAGTCACATCAGCAAAAGTCATTAGATGCTCAAAACTATCTGACAAATTAGCCAACATCTAATAATATTCATTGATGCATGCAAAAACTTCATTTTCCAATAACATCTGTTGCACATGCTCACATTCGGCTTCCTGGCAGCCAGTATAACTGAATGTAACTGATACCACAGAATAAAAGTTAAAACTTAAAAATGACTTGTTTCTAAATGTAAATTTTCATACTGCATTGAAACAAAAATACAACAAGAAAAAGGTGACTGATGCAAGAGAATAAATACTAAAACTTAAAAATGACTTGTTTTTGAAAAAATAAATTTTCCTAGTGGATTTATAAAAAATGCAACAAAAGAAAGATGACTGACTATACCGAATAATACCCATAGTTTAAAATAATTTGCTTTCAAAAATAATTTTTCATACTAGATTGATAAAAAACAACATATTGTACCTTTCATGGTTGGGGACCTATAGCAGAATATGACCTGGATCGCTGTCTTAACCAATGTTAGTTGTACCAGAAGAATCTCAGATTCATTATGCTGGGCTACTAGTCTGGAGGTGTGCATATCCTTTATGAATATGGAGACACTACCGCCTTTGGAGCTTCAGTCCATGTTTTGGGGCTGAAAGGTGCTGAATGAGATATAGCCTGGTAGCGCAGTGGTGCTTTCTGCCGCTTTAAACCATTGAGCAGCATGACCCTCAAATTGCATTTATTTATAGCTGTTATGGTGGTAATTTGGTCTTTGGAACACTGCCTATAAAAAGGCACTATAAAAAGGCACTATTGGGCTGGCAAGAGTCTTATCCAGTACCCGGAAACCCAGGGTGACAGATGCAGGCCATCTCTGGCAAAGCATCGAGTTCTGTCAATCATGTCTTCCCAAGTAGACAGATACTGGATCCTTTAGAATATCACCAGAAACTTAGCCAATTGCTGAAGTCAATATTTTTTTTTGTTTGTACTGCGGTATCATTCTGGGTGACAGTAGGATACTACTCAGGGCTAGAGTCATACCTGCCTGGGTCACATAATCTGAGAGCTCCACCATGTTTCTTTTCATGTAGTCCAGGAAGGTGCATCTCAGGTCATTCAGACCCACATGGACAATGACAAAGTCTTACTTGTACTTGTTGTGGCGTGACCTGAGTGCATGTGTTATGTGTCGGATTCTAGCACCTGATAGACAGCTAACTGTTACCTTCTCCTTATTCAACCTAGTGAGTGGGACATCTGTGTGCCTCACTACTGAGTCACCTATGATTAGTGTATTGGGCAAGGTGTTTAGCCTTAGGGGCTTAGGTTGAAGGGCACATTGTGGAGGTCAGCTATGTATCCTGTGGTTTGTGCAGTGTTGTGGTGGTCGAGTGTGTTTCTCTCTTGGAGGTTTCTGCTGTTTGGATACATTTCTATTGAGAGCCTCCACGAAGGTTTCATTAACTTACCTACTACAGCTAATCATTGCTTTGAGGCTATCTTTATATAAACACATAAGAAATAATCTGACTCTGGTGTTAACTTTGTATAAAAAGAGAAAGAATTGCCCCAGAATTTGCTATAAGTGAAGTTATATTAAACCTTTAAATAATACAAAATGATTAAACTCCACACTCACTTTATATAACAGAGTTAGAGCATGAAAGCCTCATCCTTTTTTACAAGAACAAAGGCAGTAGAATTGAAATTCAGTTTACCACAACCCAAATGTAACCATGTTGGCTATTTTAACATGACTATTTGTTGTTAAATAGTTGAATTTCAGACTTCACTGTATGGCTCACTAGCTGTGTTCTTTGCAACAAGTTATATTGTTTCCGTTATGCATAAGAATCAGACTTTGTTCTTTACAGAATGAGTACAGTGTCTATAGAAATATTTAAATATTATACCTCCTGACTTTGGCTATCATATCCTGGCTTTGGGTTATTCAGCTGTTCAGCGAATTGTTTTACTTTTGCCCATCTTTGTTTAATTTGGATATATATCTAGCCAGCTCATTGTTTTCTGCCGGTGCTGTTGAAGGAGTAGCCATTTAACACAGAATCTCTGGTTGTTTCTATAGTTATAGATACCCTGACTGCCTACATGTTTTTCTTCATTCCTTCTCATTTGGCCCTTTTCTCTGTCTTTGATAGTTTTGCTGGATCATTGTTAGATGTTTTTATTACACATGGGAAGCCTTTTTCCCAAGGTGCCCCACTAAGATGGTATTTTTTTTAAGTAACCATCTTGCTGTCTGCCATATTGCACCTTATTAAAATCATCCTGAATCACAAGCAGGCCCAACCACTGAGTGTCATCTGTTCCACTGAGCAGTAGCTAGTATGAGATATGTAAAACTGCTTCAGTAATACTGAAACTAATGTTGAGTTGCTGTGTCACTGCTTGTACACCTTTAACTTAGGCAGCCTGTGAAAATCCCAGAGCTACAGTATGACTTTCAAACAAGCTTCAATGGCCATAATAAGGCACACATCAGGAGACCTTTCAGTACATACCTAAGGTAGTCTGTGCAACTCTCTGTAGATGAGTAGAGAGACATACAGGCCAGTTAACTCAGTGCTGATGAATACACTATTATGGCACAATATACTATAGACTTTGCTCTAAATATAACTTAATATTTTGCTATGTGCTAAAGCGGTTGAAAATTTAATTGTCATATTAGTGACCTGCTTAGCCCTCCAGCTCAATTTCCTATTTCTCTATTAAAAGTAGTCTACATTTACAAATCTAAATAGACAAAATAACCCAGAATCACTCATGTAAGGCTGTGGTTTTGCCTGCAGCAAAATACAAAGTACTGTTCAAATAATAATTTCTGAGAAAATCTGACATTACTCTACCAGTTAATGCATCAGTTTATAAATATATATATATATATATATATATATATATATATATATATATGGTTCCCCTTCTTAATTTTGAAATACCACAATCTCGAGTTTCAGAATATCGAGTTCAGAATCTCGAGATCTTGGAATCTCAAAATTAAGAGCCCCCCGCCCAAAAAAAAAAGCAGTCAACACATCACAAAACATGTTTTCGCTTACTGCTACAGGGCAAAATTTATGATAAGTAATATTGTGTGGCATACATTCTTTATATTTACTGCTTGCTGTTTTGATATTATGTTAATATTATTTTTTTTCAGTGCGTAAGTTTACTTTCACAGAGTCTGATGGTCACAACATACAAAGTACATCAAATCATGTTCTTATTGTAGTCAGTCAGCATGCCTTGACCAGTACAGGTGGCCTGAATGAAATATAACTCTGCAGCAAAAGATGCACTTACCTAAGCTGCCATGAGCATTAACATAATGGGGTAAAATGACCAGGTCATCTCACATGCTGCCAGTGTAACTGTGATGATGTATGGAAAAATATGAAATGATATCCCATAGACTTACACCCCTGAGAGGTGGCCGCAGAACTTTCTGAAATAAGATTGCATAGATTATAATTCACCAACTTCTCTTTGATTTCTAGGCAGAAGATTGTGCTCATAAAAATGTTGGCATCTAGTCAGTTGTCATATTGCAAATCAATGAGATGGAACTAGACCTACTAATGCACGCAGCTAAGCACAAAAATCATTCACCTTCTGTGTATAACATTTGCTTTGCAAGCAATACTTTTGTCAGCAATGCTACCATGTGTTACATAAATCAGTTTTCCACATTTCTGCATCTCAACAGCTGTTTATGAGGTTCCCTATTATATGATCGAAGATGTGTCTTGATCGAACTTGAAAGCACAAAACGACAAAATACCACAATGGCATATAAGCAAATTATTTCCCTGGGAAAGAAATCATTTGGCCACCTTCGTTATTTTGCCATTTTCGTCACTGTAGTGCAATCTTGGAGTTGGTATATTTAAGTAGGGGGGTGTGATGGGCACAGCCCCCCATGTCAGGTGGGGGGGGGGGGTGAAGCCTCCCACTTTATGTAATGTTTTAAAGTTTTTTTTTTTTCTTTTTTTGGAACAGCGATTTTTTTCCCTAGGAAAGAAAATCACTGTTCTAAGTGTTCGGGATTGTAAGCTTTCGCTTACACGGGGTCGATAAATCAACAATCGCTTTTTTAAGTGTTCGCTAATTTAATATAGACCCATTTATGAAGTAATAATATTAACTACATTAAACCAGGTACTGAGCAATGTTTGAATCTAAGTAGCAGTGTCAGTGAGGCAGGTGTTAAGATAACTTAGTACTCCTGTATAGTATAAAGATAGACAATATGATTAAAACAACTCTTTCATATTGGTTTAAGAATAATATTTTGTTACTACAATAAATTTATTATGGTGTACTTATTCTCAGGCACCCTAGTATTTTGTTACCATAATCAATGTATGATGGAATAATTATTCTCAGGGACTTTGATTTATGGCTGTCAAAAAATTAAATTCCATTTTTAAGAGATTAAATCTGTTAATTATACCTTTGACTTTTAAATGTAATTTCTGGTCATCTCCATGATTTCATTATGATTTTATACTGCATCTATGCATCTCCAAACTTCAGACGGATTCCAGGCGCGGAGCAGACAATAAAGCAAGTTGACAGTACTAAAAGTAGTAAACATGAGAAGAAATACCGACTGCGCTGAATGAACACTCTGACATAATATGCCAAATTCCATGAAAATCATGTTTTTTTGAATACTCAGGCAGACACATTTTAGGTTTACCAATACTTTTCTCAGAGAAATGGAAAACCAGAGTCTCTGATTATTCTTACCCAATTAGAAAAATAAAAATTATTGCTCATTGATGTTTTATATAAAATTAATTCTTATAGTAAGTCAGACAAGTAGCAGACAAGGATGGCAAGGATGGCAGCATATGTTGTCCATAACAATGAGTAATAGTATTTAGTGGTTTGTTTCCTCAGTATAATGGAAGGTAAGCATTGCAGGAGGAAGCAGGCAATGCTTTTCTGAGGTTAGGGGATATAAACTACAACATGAAAGTGGGGAATTACATATTAAGGAAGCAAATAGTTTTAACTGTCAGATATAACACCAGGGGCCGTACTGTGTATATAAAAGGGTCATTTAATTTAGATAAACACAAAATCTGCTGTGTGGGAAAGGGATAAAGGTCTATAACCAGGTGTAACAGACATAAAGTATTCAGAATGTATTGATAGGACACTATATGCCAGACAG
>NC_056735.1:1656514551-1656517051 GCF_019279795.1 Protopterus annectens | reverse complement strand
AACCATGATATGCATCTTCAGAAGGATAAATTCAAGAACAAATAGGAAAAAAGAATATGCAGATAGGTTAGGAATAGGTGAATATAAAAGTTATGAAAGTTAGGAAAGAGAAATATATGAAAAGAATTGCCAGGTTTCTTCTGTCATAATCCAATATGTTTTTGCAGAGTTGGATCAAAGAAGAAAAGGGGAAAATGTGTGTGGGTGAACCCAGAACAGTAGCTGGATACTTGGCTCACTGTAATGTAACATATCCCTTTACTGAAAATTCTTTAAGTCAAATAACCACAGCTGTGTAAATGAATAAACAGACTGTAAATGCCAAATGCCATTTACATTGATGGTACTCTTCTTCCATTGACTGACATTGCTAATCATGCCCCCCTAATAACTTTCACCTGGGGCAAATGCCATTTTTGTTCATCCTAGTTATAAGTCTGGGTTGTGTGGGAGCATCTCAAACTCATTAGGAATGCGTATGCCCGGAGACCTTTGTTCTGTCCTGAAGGCCTACAAGGAGGGGTCAGTCAAGAGAAGAGTGACCAGAAAGGTGCATATCATGAAGGGAAAGGGTATATCTAATGAGTAAAGTATCTGAAGGTTTTTATCATTACAGATCAGAAAAAGAAAGCATGATGCAGATCAATAACATCATTTCAAAGTCATAGTTAGAGGCCATCTTGGACAGTAAGGAAAGGATATAAGAGGAGCCATAGGCAACTTGTTGGGAACAGCTACTCCCTAAATCTTAGAAGGCACTTTTTCCTTGGAGAAGGTTGAGAACCTCTTGGAATGAACTACCACAATAAATTGTGGGAAAGAATACAGAGAAACATTCAATATTGCCTGGGCCAGTGGTAGAAAGGGCAAGAAGGAAGGTAAAGATAGAGTTAGAGGTAGAAAGGCAAATTAACTTATAAGGCAGACTAGAATAGGTTTACTTCCTCTGAACCTATCCAACAAATATATTATAATGCAGTGTTAGTCCCTGTTGCTTAAAATGGTTATAAATGAAAACCTTAATATTATGTGCTAAAATGTATATCTTGGAAAAACATTTACATGGGTCTTCTGAAGGTCTATGGTATGAAACACAGCTTCATTTTGAAACTCAAATATGATGCTGTCACATGCAATGTAATGATAACATGACAACAGCAGATAAGGCACATCAAATACTCTAAATTAATGGTTTAGCCAAAAAAATAAAAAAGTGGTTCATTTTTTTTAATCTGATGCCCAATGTTATGCTTTACTAATATCTGCTTTAGGAAACTAAACTAATGAATATGGTCGTTATCAATACACAGTGTAACAACTGTAGATTGAAAAAAATACCATTGAGAATATTGTTGTCATCTGTCCAGAGCAGACTGGGGGAACTTGCCAGCAAACTTTCAACCAAAAGATGCAGAAACCTTTACAAATGCACTCTATGAGCCCCTACAAGGATGCATGGATCATGCCATCCCTAGCAAAACCAAGGCTCACTCCTCTAAACCAGTTTGGTGGACCCCTGCAATAAACAGGCTATACAATAGAAGGAGGAAACTAGTTCAGAAAAAAAACAAATCCCAAAAATGATAGACATCCCTGATCAGTATCAGTAAGAAACTTAGGTTCCTCATGAAATCATCCAAGGCTAACTTTGAAAGAAAAATAGCCTAGGATTCAAAAGATAACCACAAAGCCTTCTTTAGCTATGTTAAGAATCTAAGTGGCAACTCGCAGATATGCACTGAACTAGTGCAAAATAGCACAAAATATACTGAACCTACTGATATTGCCAACATCCTGGCAGATAGATTCAGTGAAAACTTCACCCCCCTCTCACCTCCAAAAGGGGCTACAACAATACCGGGAAAGTGTAGTGTCCCAAAAATCACAGACGTACAGGTAAAAACAGCCCTTTCAAAAACCAAAAACACAGCATCAATGGGACCAGATGGTGTCCCAGGCTGTGTCTTGCACAAACTACAAAACAAACTAACCCCCCACCTAAACACGCTGTTCAACCTCAGCCTCAACACAGGCTACGTGCCCATAGAATGGCACACAGCAACGGTTATTCCTCTCCACAAAGGAGGGGCCACAACTGACCCGGGTAACTATCATCCCATAAGCCTGACTAGCCTGGTCTGCAATGCTATGGAGCGCATCATCATGGAACTCATTAACAAAGACATTAGGAACCTCCAAACACTTGACCCAACCCAGTTCAGCTTTGTTAAGGGCAGATCATACCTATTAAACTCTCAAGACAGTCACCAAGGCCATAGATGAGGGAAAGGTGGTTCACACAGCCTACCTTGACCTCGCCAAGGCTTTCAACACCATTCCCCACTCAGGTAGTACAGAAAAACTAACCAGCATGAACATAAACCCCTACGTCACGAGATGGGTTGACAACTGGCTTACAGGAAGAACTCACACAGTAAGAATAGCGGGCTCCAGGTCCGACTCTAAACCAGTCACAAGTGGTGTCCTGCAAGGCTCGGTC